>NW_027490286.1:0-30630 GCF_050948175.1 Xylocopa sonorina
TTGCATTTACACTCTTTTGATGTGAATACGAAGTTTACATGACACTTCGCAATGAATATTACATCTTACCATGAAACATAGAAATGAGATGCGATATCTCGTTTTAAGAAGCGTTTGAACTCTATTGCTTCGATACGTAGACATCTGGAAACGCTATTTCCTTGCAAGGATGTGTCGCATTCACACTCTTTTGAAGTGAATACGAGGTTTGCATGACACTTCGCAATGAATATTACATCTTATCATGAAACATAGAAATGAGATGCGATATCTCGTTTTAAGAAGCATTTGAACTCTATTGCTTCGATACGTAGACATCTGGAAACTCTATTTCCTAGCAAGGAAGTGTCGCATTTACATTCATTTGTAGTATAGACGAGCAATACATTACACTTCGCAAAGCATATCATATCTCATTATGAAACGTAGAAATGAGATGCGATATCGCGTTTTAAGAAGCATTAGAACTCTACTGCTACGATACGTAGACATCTGCAGACGCTGTTTCCTTGCAATGAAGTCTCGCATTTTACATTCTTTTGAAGAGAATACGAGGTATACATGACACTTCGCAATGAATAATATATCTTTTCATGAAACATAGAAATGGGATGCGATATCGCGTTTTAAGAAGCATTAGAACTCTATTGCTACGATACGTAGACTTCTGCAAACGCTACTTAATTGCAAGGTAGTGTTGCATTTACACTCTTTTGATGTGAATACGAAGTTTACATGACACTTCGCAATGAATATTATATCTTATCATGAAACTCAGAAATGAGATACGATATCGCGTTTTAAAAAGCATTAGAACTCTAATGCTACGATACGTAGACATCTGCAAACGCTATTTCCTTGCAAGGAAGTGTCGCGTTTACATTCTTTTGAAGAGAATACGAGGTATACATGACACTTCCGCAATGAATGATATATCTTTTCATGAAACATAGAAATGAGATGCGATATCCCGTTTTAAGAAGCATTAGAGCTCTATTGCTAAGATACGTTGACATCTGCAAGCACTATTTCCTTGCAAGGAAGTGTCGCATTTACATTCATTTGAAGTGAATACGAGGTTTACATGACACTTCGCAATGAATGTTATATCTTATCATAAAACTCAGAAATGAGATGCGATATCGCGTTTTTAAGAAGCATTAGAACTCTTCTGCTACGATACGTAGACATCTGCAAACGCTATTTCCTTGCAAGGAAGTGTCGCATTTACATTCTTTTGAAGAGGAATACGAGGTATACATGACACTTCGCAATGAATAATATATCTTTTCATGAAACATAGAAATGAGATTGCGATATCCCGTTTTAAGAAGCATTAGAACTCTATGTGCTAAGATACATTGACATCTGCAAGCGCTATTTGCTTGCAAAGAAGTGTCGCATTTACACTCTTTTGATGTGAATACGATGTTTACATGACACTTCGCAATGAATATTACATCTTACCATGAAACTCAGAAATGAGATGCGATATCGCGTTTTAAGAAGCATTAGAACCCTATTGCTACGATACGTAGACATCTGCAAACGCTATTTCCTTGAAAGGAAGTGTCCGCATTTACATTCATTTGAAGTAAATACGAGGTTTACATGACACTTCGCAATGAAATGTTATATCTTATCATAAACTCAGAAATGAGATGCGATATCGCGTTTAAGAAGCATTAGAATTCTACTGCTACGATACGTAGACATCTGCAAACGCTATTTCCTTGCAATGAAGTGTCGCATTTACATTCTTTTGAAGAGAATACGAGGTATATATGATACTCCGCAATGAATAATATATCTTTTCATGAAACATAGAAATGGGGATGCGATATCGCGGTTTAAGAAGCATTAGAACTCTATTGCTACTATACGTAGACATCTGCAAGCGCTACTTCCTTGCAAGGTAGTGTTGCATTTACACTCTTTTGATGTGAATACGAAGTTTACATGACACTTCGCAATGAATATTACATCTTACCATGAAACATAGAAATGAGATGCGATATCTCCGTTTTAAGAAGCGTTTGAACTCTATTGCTTCGATACGTAGACATCTGGAAACGCTATTTCCTTGCAAGGATGTGTCGCATTCACACTCTTTTGAAGTGAATACGAGGTTTGCATGACACTTCGCAATGAATATTACATCTTATCATGAAACATAGAAATGAGATGCGATATCTCGTTTTAAGAAGCATTTGAACTCTATTGCTTCGATACGTAGACATCTGGAAACGCTATTTCCTAGCAAGGAAGTGTCGCATTTACATTCATTTGTAGTATAGACGAGCAATACATTACACTTCGCAAAGCATATCATATCTCATTATGAAACGTAGAAATGAGATGCGATATCGCGTTTTAAGAAGCATTAGAACACTACTGCTACGATACGTAGACATCTGCATACGCTATTTCCTTGCAATGAAGTCTCGCATTTACATTCTTTTGAAGAGAATACGAGGTATACATGACACTTCGCAATGAATAATATATCTTTTCATGAAACATAGAAATGGGATGCGATATCGCGTTTTAAGAAGCATTAGAACTCTATTGCTACGATACGTAGACTTCTGCAAACGCTACTTAATTGCAAGGTAGTGTTGCATTTACACTCTTTTGATGTGAATACGAAGTTTACATGACACTTCGCAATGAATATTATATCTTATCATGAAACTCAGAAATGAGATACGATATCGCGTTTTAAAAAGCATTAGAACTCTAATGCTACGATACGTAGACATCTGCAAACGCTATTTCCTTGAAAGGAAGTGTCGCATTTACATTCATTTGAAGTGAATACGAGGTTTACATGACACTTCGCAATGAATATTATACCTTTTCATGAAACATAGGAGTGAGATGCGATATCCCGTTTTAAGAAGCATTTGTACCCTATTGCTTCGATACGTAGATATCTGCAAACGCTATTTCCTTGCAAGGAAGTGTTGCATTTACATTCATTTGAAGTTAATACGAGGTATACATGACACTTCGTAATGAATAACATATCTTATCATAAAACTCAGAAATGAGATGCGATATCGCGTTTTAAGAAGCATTAGAACTCTTCTGCTACGATACGTAGACATCTGCAAACGCTATTTCCTTGCAAGGAAGTGTCGCATTTACATTCTTTTGAAGAGAATACGAGGGTATACATGACACTTCGCAATGAATAATATATCTTTTCATGAAACAAAGGAATGAGATGCGATATCCCGTTTTAAGAAGCATTAGAACTCTATTGCTAAGATACATTGACATCTGCAAGCGCTATTTGCTTGCAAAGAAGTGTCGCATTTACACTCTTTTGATGTGAATACGATGTTTACATGACACTTCGCAATGAATATTACATCTTACCATGAACTCAGAAATGAGATGCGATATCGCGTTTTAAGAAGCATTAGAACTCTATTGCTACGTACGTAGACATCTGCAAACGCTATTTCCTTGAAAGGAAGTGTCGCATTTACATTCATTTGAAGTAAATACGAGGTTTACATGACACTTCGCAATGAATGTTATATCTTATCATAAAACTCAGAAATGAGATGCGATATCGCGTTTTAAGACAGCATTAGAACTCTACTGCTACGATACGTAGACATCTGCAAACGCTATTTCCTTGCAATGAAGTGTCGCATTTACATTCTTTTGAAGAGAATACGAGGTATACATGATAACTCCGCAATGAATAATATATCTTTCATGAAACATAGGAAATGGGATGCGATATCGCGGTTTAAGAAGCATTAGAACACTATTGCTACGATACGTAGACATCTGCAAACGCTACTTCCTTGCAAGGTAGTGTTGCATTTACACTCTTTTGATGTGAATACGAAGTTTACATGACACTTCGCAATGAATATTACATCTTACCATGAAACATAGAATTGAGATGCGATATCTCGTTTTAAGAAGCGTTTGAACTCTATTGCTTCGATACGTAGACATCTGGAAACGCTATTTCCTTGCAAGGATGTGTCGCATTCACACTCTTTTGAAGTGAATACGAGGTTTGCATGATACTTCGCAATGAATATTACATTCTTATCATGAAACATAGAAATGAGATGCGATATCTCGTTTTAAGAAGCATTTGAACTCTATTGCTTCGATACGTAGACATCTGGAAACTCTATTTCCTAGCAAGGAAGTGTCGCATTTACATTCATTTGTAGTATAGACGAGCAATACATTACACTTCGCAAAGCATATCATATCTCATTATTGAAACGTAGAAATGAGATGCGATATCGCGTTTTAAGAAAGCATTAGAACTCTACTGCTACGATACGTAGACATCTGCAGACGCTATTTCCCTTGCAATGAATTCTCGCATTTACATTCTTTTGAAGAGAATACGAGGTATACATGACACTTCGCAATGAATAATATATCATTTCATGAAACATAGAAACGGGATGCGATATCGCGTTTTAAGAAGCATTAGAACTCTATTGCTACGATACGTAGACTTCTGCAGACGCTACTTAATTGCAAGGTAGTGTTGCATTTACACTCTTTTGATGTGAATACGAAGTTTACATGTTCTTCTCGCAATGAATATTATATCTTATCATGAAACTCAGAAATGAGATACGATATCGCGTTTTAAAAGCATTAGAACTCTAATGCTACGGATACGTAGACATCTGCAAACGCTATTTCCTTGAAAGGAAGTGTCGCATTTACATTCATTTGAAGTGAATACGAGGCTTACATGACACTTCGCAATGAATATTTATATCTTTCATGAAACATAGGAGTGAGATGCGATATCCCGTTTTAAGAAGCATTTGTACCCTATTGCTTCGATACGTAGATATCTGCAAACGCTATTTCCTAGCAAGGAAGTGTCGCATTTACATTCATTTGTAGTATAGACGAGCAATAACATTACACTTCGCAAAGCATATCATATCTCATTATGAAACGTAGAAATGAGATGCGATATCGCGTTTTAAGAAGCATTAGAACTCTATTGCTACGATACGTAGACATCTGCAAACGCTATTTCCTTGAAAGGAAGTGTCGCATTTACATTCATTTGAAGTGAATACGAGGTTTACATGACACTTCGCAATGAATATTATATCTTTTCATGAAACATAGGAATGAGATGCGATATCCCGTTTTAAGAAGCATTTGTACCCTATTGCTTCGATACATAGACATCTGGAAACGCTATTTCCTAGCAAGGAAGTGTCGCATTTACATTCATTTGTAGTATAGACGAGCAATAACATTACACTGCGCAAAGCATATCATATCTCATTATGAAACGTAGAAATGAGATACGATATCGCGTTTTAAGAAGCATTAGAACTCTATTGCTACGATACGTAGACATCTGCAAACGCTACTTCCTTGCAAGGAAGTGTTGCATTTACATTCATTTGAAGTGAATACGAGGTATACATGACACTTCGCAATGAATATTACATCTTATCATGAAACATAGAAATGAGATGCGATATCTCGTTTTAAGAAGCATTAGAACTCTATGGCTACGATACGTAGACATCTGCAAACGCTACTTCCTTGCAAGGAAGTGTTGCATTTACATTCATTTGAAGTGAATACGAGGTATACATGACACTTCGCAATGAATATTATATCTTATCATGAAACTCAGAAATGAGATGCGATGTCGCGTTTTAAAAAGCATTAGAACTCTATTGCTACGATACGTAGACATCTGCAAACGCTATTTCCTTGCAAGGAAGTGTCGCCATTACATTCATTTGTAGTATAGACGAGGAATACATTACACTTCGCAAAGCATATCATATCTTATTACGAAACGTAGAAATGA
This sequence comes from Xylocopa sonorina, assembly GCF_050948175.1. NCBI lineage: Eukaryota > Metazoa > Arthropoda > Insecta > Hymenoptera > Apidae > Xylocopa > Xylocopa sonorina. The sequence goes on from NW_027490286.1 coordinate 5,846, forward strand.
GATGCGATATCTCGTTTTAAGAAGCATTTGAACTCTATTGCTTCGATACGTAGGCATCTGCAAACGCTACTTCCTTGCAAGAAAGTGTTGCATTTACATTCATTTGAAGTAAATACGAGGTTTACATGACACTTCGCAATGAATGTTATATCTTATCATGAAACTCAGAAATGAGATGCGATATGGCGTTTTAAGAAGCAATAGAACTCTATTGCTACGATACGTAGACATCTGCAAACGCTATTTCCTTGCAAGGAAGTGTCGCATTTACATTCTTTTGAAGAGAATACGAGGTATACATGACACTTCGCAAAGAATAATATATCTTTTCATGAAACATAGAAATGGGATGCGATATCGCGTTTTAAGAAGCATTAGAACCCTATGGCTACGATACGTAGACTTCTGCAGACGCTACTTAATTGCAAGGTAGTGTTGCATTTACACTCTTTTGATGTGAATACGAAGTTTACATGTTCTTCGCAATGAATATTATATCTTATCATGAAACTCAGAAATGAGATACGATATCGCGTTTTAAAAAGCATTAGAACTCTAATGCTACGATACGTAGACATCTGCAAACGCTATTTCCTTGAAAGGAAGTGTCGCATTTACATTCATTTGAAGTGAATACGAGGCTTACATGACACTTCGCAATGAATATTATATCTTTTCATGAAACATAGGAGTGAGATGCGATATCCCGTTTTAAGAAGCATTTGTACCCTATTGCTTCGATACGTAGATATCTGCAAACGCTATTTCCTAGCAAGGAAGTGTCGCATTTACATTCATTTGTAGTATAGACGAGCAATAACATTACACTTCGCAAAGCATATCATATCTCATTATGAAACGTAGAAATGAGATGCGATATCGCGTTTTAAGAAGCATTAGAACTCTATTGCTACGATACGTAGACATCTGCAAGCGCTATTTCCTTGAAAGGAAGTGTCGCATTTACATTCATTTGAAGTGAATACGAGGTTTACATGACACTTCGCAATGAATATTATATCTTTTCATGAAACATAGGAATGAGATGCGATATCCCGTTTTAAGAAGCATTTGTACCCTATTGCTTCGATACATAGACATCTGGAAACGCTATTTCCTAGCAAGGAAGTGTCGCATTTACATTCATTTGTAGTATAGACGAGCAATAACATTACACTGCGCAAAGCATATCATATCTCATTATGAAACGTAGAAATGAGATACGATATCGCGTTTTAAGAAGCATTAGAACTCTATTGCTACGATACGTAGACATCTGCAAACGCTACTTCCTTGCAAGGAAGTGTTGCATTTACATTCATTTGAAGTGAATACGAGGTATACATGACACTTCGCAATGAATATTATATCTTATCATGAAACTCAGAAATGAGATACGATGTCGCGTTTTAAAAAGCATTAGAACTCTATTGCTACGATACGTAGACATCTGCAAACGCTATTTCCTTGAAAGGAAGTGTCGCATTTACATTAATTTGCAGTGAATACGAGGTTTACATGACACTTCGCAATGAATATTATCTTTTCATGAAACATAGGAATGAGATGCGATATCCCTTTTTAAGAAGCATTTGTACCCTATTGCTTCGATACGTAGATATCTGCAAACGCTATTTCCTTGCAAGGAAGTGTTGCATTTACATTCATTTGAAGTTATTACGAGACATACATGACACTTCGCAATGAATAACATATCTTATCATAAAACTCAGAAATGAGAGGCGAAATCGCGTTTTAAGAAGCATTAGAATTCTATTGCTACGATACGTAGACATCTGCAAACGCTATTTCCTTGCAAGGAAGTGTCGCATTTACATTCTTTTGAAGAGAATACGAGGTATACATGACACTTCGCAATGAATAATATATCTTTTCATGAAACATAGAAATGAGATGCGATATCCCGTTTTGAGAAGCATTAGAACTCTATTGCTAAGATACGTTGACATCTGCAAACGCTATTTCTTTGCAAGGAAGTGTCGCGTTTACACTCTTTTCAAGTGAATACGAAGTTTACATGACACTTCGCAATGAATATTACATCTTATCATGAAACATAGAAATGAGATGCGATATCTCGTTTTAAGAAGCATTAGAACTCTATGGCTACGATACGTAGACATCTGCAAACGCTACTTCCTTGCAAGGAAGTGTTGCATTTACATTCATTTGAAGTGAATACGAGGTATACATGACACTTCGCAATGAATATTATATCTTATCATGAAACTCAGAAATGAGATGCGATGTCGCGTTTTAAAAAGCATTAGAACTCTATTGCTACGATACGTAGACATCTGCAAACGCTATTTCCTTGAAAGGAAGTGTCGCATTTACATTAATTTGCAGTGAATACGAGGTTTACATGACACTTCGCAATGAATATTATATCTTTTCATGAAACATAGGAATGAGATGCGATATCCCTTTTTAAGAAGCATTTGTACCCTATTGCTTCGATACGTAGATATCTGCAAACGCTATTTCCTTGCAAGGAAGTGTTGCATTTACATTCATTTGAAGTTATTACGAGACATACATGACACTTCGCAATGAATAACATATCTTATCATAAAACTCAGAAATGAGAGGCGAAATCGCGTTTTAAGAAGCATTAGAATTCTATTGCTACGATACGTAGACATCTGCAAACGCTATTTCCTTGCAAGGAAGTGTCGCATTTACATTCTTTTGAAGAGAATACGAGGTATACATGACACTTCGCAATGAATAATATATCTTTTCATGAAACATAGAAATGAGATGTGATATCCCGTTTTGAGAAGCATTAGAACTCTATTGCTAAGATACGTTGACATCTGCAAACGCTATTTCTTTGCAAGGAAGTGTCGCGTTTACACTCTTTTCAAGTGAATACGAAGTTTACATGACACTTCGCAATGAATATTACATCTTATCATGAAACATAGAAATGAGATGCGATATCTCGTTTTAAGAAGCATTAGAACTCTATGGCTACGATACGTAGACATCTGCAAACGCTACTTCCTTGCAAGGAAGTGTTGCATTTACATTCATTTGAAGTGAATACGAGGTATACATGACACTTCGCAATGAATATTATATCTTATCATGAAACTCAGAAATGAGATGCGATGTCGCGTTTTAAAAAGCATTAGAACTCTATTGCTACGATACGTAGACATCTGCAAACGCTATTTCCTTGCAAGGAAGTGTCGCCATTACATTCATTTGTAGTATAGACGAGGAATACATTACACTTCGCAAAGCATATCATATCTTATTACGAAACGTAGAAATGAGATGCGATATCTCGTTTTAAGAAGCATTTGAACTCTATTGCTTCGATACGTAGGCATCTGCAAACGCTACTTCCTTGCAAGAAAGTGTTGCATTTACATTCATTTGAAGTAAATACGAGGTTTACATGACACTTCGCAATGAATGTTATATCTTATCATGAAACTCAGAAATGAGATGCGATATGGCGTTTTAAGAAGCAATAGAACTCTATTGCTACGATACGTAGACATCTGCAAACGCTATTTCCTTGCAAGGAAGTGTCGCATTTACATTCTTTTGAAGAGAATACGAGGTATACATGACACTTCGCAAAGAATAATATATCTTTTCATGAAACATAGAAATGGGATGCGATATCGCGTTTTAAGAAGCATTAGAACCCTATGGCTACGATACGTAGACATCTGCAAACGCTACTTCCTTGCAAGGAGGTGTTGCATTTACATTCATTTGAAGTGAATACGGGGTATACATGACACTTCGCAATGAATGTTATATCTTATCATGAAACATAGAAATGTGATGCGATATCGCTTTTTAAGAAGCATTAGAACTCTACTGCTACGATACGTAGACATATGCAAACGCTACTTCCTTGCAAGGAAGTGTTGCATTTACATTCATTTGAAGTGAATACGAAGTATACATGACACTTCGCAATGAATGTTATATCTTATCATGAAACATAGAAATGAGATGCGATATCGCGTTTTAAGAAGCATTTGAACTCTATTGCTTCGATACGTAGACATCTGCAAACGCTATTTCCTTGCAAGGAAGTGTCGCATTTACACTTTTTTGAAGTGAATACGAGGTTTACATGACACTTCGCAATGAATATTATATCTTTTCATGAAACATAGAAATGAAATGCGATATCCCGTTTTAAGAAGCATTAGAAATCTATTGCTACGATACGTAGACTTCTGCAAACGCAACTTCCTTGCAAGGAAGAGTTGCATTTACATTCATTTGTAGTGAATACGAGGTATACATGACACTTCGCAATGAATATTATATCTTATCATGAAACTCAGAAAAGAGATGCGATATCGCGTTTTAAAAAGCATTAGAACTCTATTGCTACGTTGCGTAGACATCTGCAAATGCTATTTCCTTGAAAGAAAGTGTCGCATTTACATTCATTTGAAGTAATTACGAGGTTTGCATGACACTTCGCAATGAATGTTATATCTTATCATGAAACATAGAAATGAGATGCGATATCTCGTTTTAAGAAGCATTTGAACTCTATTGCTTCGATACGTAGACATCTGCAAACGCTATTTCCTTGAAAGGAAGTGTCGCATTTACATTCATTTGAAGTAAATACGAGGTTTACATGACACTTCGCAAACCATATCATATCTTATATGAAACGTAGAAATGAGATGCGATATCTCGTTGTAAGAAGCATTTGAACTCTATTGCTTCGATACGTAGACATCTGCAAACGCTATTTCCTTGCTAGGAAGTGCCGCATTTACATTCTTTTGAAGACAATACGAGGTATACATGACACTTCGCAAAGAATAATATATCTTTTCATGAAACATAGAAATGGGATGCGATATCGCGTTTTAAGAAGCATTAGAACTCTATGGCTACGATACGTAGACATCTGCAAACGCTACTTCCTTGCAAGGAAGTGTTGCATTTACATTCATTTGAAGTGAATACGAGGTATACATGACACTTCGCAATGAATATTATATCTTATCATGAAACTCAGAAATGAGATGCGATGTCGCGTTTTAAAAAGCATTAGAACTCTATTGCTACGATACGTAGACATCTGCAAACGCTATTTCCTTGCAAGGAAGTGTCGCCATTACATTCATTTGTAGTATAGACGAGGAATACATTACACTTCGCAAAGCATATCATATCTTATTACGAAACGTAGAAATGAGATGCGATATCTCGTTTTAAGAAGCATTTGAACTCTATTGCTTCGATACGTAGGCATCTGCAAACGCTACTTCCTTGCAAGCAAGTGTTGCATTTACATTCATTTGAAGTAAATACGAGGTTTACATGACACTTCGCAATGAATGTTATATCTTATCATGAAACTCAGAAATGAGATGCGATATGGCGTTTTAAGAAGCAATAGAACTCTATTGCTACGATACGTAGACATCTGCAAACGCTATTTCCTTGCAAGGAAGTGTCGCATTTACATTCTTTTGAAGAGAATACGAGGTATACATGACACTTCGCAAAGAATAATATATCTTTTCATGAAACATAGAAATGGGATGCGATATCGCGTTTTAAGAAGCATTAGAACCCTATGGCTACGATACGTAGACATCTGCAAACGCTACTTCCTTGCAAGGAGGTGTTGCATTTACATTCATTTGAAGTGAATACGGGGTATACATGACACTTCGCAATGAATGTTATATCTTATCATGAAACATAGAAATGTGATGCGATATCGCTTTTTAAGGAGCATTAGAACTCTACTGCTACGATACGTAGACATATGCAAACGCTACTTCCTTGCAAGGAAGTGTTGCATTTACATTCATTTGAAGTGAATACGAAGTATACATGACACTTCGCAATGAATGTTATATCTTATCATGAAACATAGAAATGAGATGCGATATCGCGTTTTAAGAAGCATTTGAACTCTATTGCTTCGATACGTAGACATCTGCAAACGCTATTTCCTTGCAAGGAAGTGTCGCATTTACACTTTTTTGAAGTGAATACGAGGTTTACATGACACTTCGCAATGAATATTATATCTTTTCATGAAACATAGAAATGAAATGCGATATCCCGTTTTAAGAAGCATTAGAAATCTATTGCTACGATACGTAGACTTCTGCAAACGCAACTTCCTTGCAAGGAAGAGTTGCATTTACATTCATTTGTAGTGAATACGAGGTATACATGACACTTCGCAATGAATATTATATCTTATCATGAAACTCAGAAAAGAGATGCGATATCGCGTTTTAAAAAGCATTAGAACTCTATTGCTACGTTGCGTAGACATCTGCAAATGCTATTTCCTTGACAGAAAGTGTCGCATTTACATTCATTTGAAGTAATTACGAGGTTTGCATGACACTTCGCAATGAATGTTATATCTTATCATGAAACATAGAAATGAGATGCGATATCTCGTTTTAAGAAGCATTTGAACTCTATTGCTTCGATACGTAGACATCTGCAAACGCTATTTCCTTGAAAGGAAGTGTCGCATTTACATTCATTTGAAGTAAATACGAGGTTTACATGACACTTCGCAAACCATATCATATCTTATATGAAACGTAGAAATGAGATGCGATATCTCGTTTTAAGAAGCATTTGAACTCTATTGCTTCGATACGTAGACACCTGCAAACGCTACTTCCTTGCAAGGAAGTGTTGCATCTACATTCATTTGAAGTTAATTACGAGGTATACATGACACTTCGCAATGAATATTATATCTTATCATGAAACTCCGAACTGAGATGCGATATCGCGTTTTAAGAAGCATTAGAACTCTATTGCTACGATACGTAGACATCTGCAAACGCTATTTCCTAGCAAGGAAGTATCGCATTTACATTCATTTGTAGTATAGACGAGCAATACATTACACTTCGCAAAGCATATCATATCTCATTATGAAACGTAGAAATGAGATGCGATATCGCGTTTTAAGAAGCATTAGAACTCTACTGCTACGATACGTAGACATCTGCAGACGCTATTTCCTTGCAATGAAGTCTCGCATTTACATTCTTTTGAAGAGAATACGAGGTATACATGACACTTCGCAATGAATAATATATCTTTTCATGAAACATAGAAATGGGATGCGATATCGCGTTTTAAGAAGCATTAGAACTCTATTGCTACGATACGTAGACTTCTGCAAACGCTACTTAATTGCAAGGTAGTGTTGCATTTACACTCTTTTGATGTGAATACGAAGTTTACATGACACTTCGCAATGAATATTATATCTTATCATGAAACTCAGAAATGAGATACGATATCGCGTTTTAAAAAGCATTAGAACTCTAATGCTACGATACGTAGACATCTGCAAACGCTATTTCCTTGAAAGGAAGTGTCGCATTTACATTCATTTGAAGTGAATACGAGGTTTACATGACACTTCGCAATGAATATTATATCTTTTCATGAAACATAGGAGTGAGATGCGATATCCCGTTCTAAGAAGCATTTGTACCCTATTGCTTCGATACGTAGATATCTGCAAACGCTATTTCCTTGCAAGGAAGTGTTGCATTTACATTCATTTGAAGTTAATACGAGGTATACATGACACTTCGTAAAGAATAACATATCTTATCATAAAACTCAGAAATGAGATGCGATATCGCGTTTTAAGAAGCATTAGAACTCTTCTGCTACGATACGTAGACATCTGCAAACGCTATTTCCTTGCAAGGAAGTGTCGCATTTACATTCTTTTGAAGAGAATACGAGGTATACATGACACTTCGCAATGAATAATATATCTTTTCATGAAACATAGAAATGAGATGCGATATCCCGTTTTAAGAAGCATTAGAACTCTATTGCTAAGATACATTGACATCTGCAAGCGCTATTTGCTTGCAAAGAAGTGTCGCATTCACACTCTTTTGATGTGAATACGATGTTTACATGACACTTCGCAATGAATATTACATCTTACCATGAACTCAGAAATGAGATGCGATATCGCGTTTTAAGAAGCATTAGAACTCTATTGCTACGATACGTAGACACCTGCAAACGCTATTTCCTTGAAAGGAAGTGTCGCATTTACATTCATTTGAAGTAAATACGAGGTTTACATGACACTTCGCAATGAATGTTATATCTTATCATAAATCTCAGAAATGAGATGCGATATCGCGTTTTAAGAAGCATTAGAACTCTACTGCTACGATACGTAGACATCTGCAAACGCTATTTCCTTGCAATGAAGTGTCGCATTTACATTCTTTTGAAGAGAATACGAGGTATACATGATACTCCGCAATGAATAATATATCTTTTCATGAAACATAGAAATGGGATGCGATATCGCGGTTTAAGAAGCATTAGAACTCTATTGCTACGATACGTAGACATCTGCAAACGCTACTTCCTTGCAAGGTAGTGTTGCATTTACACTCTTTTGATGTGAATACGAAGTTTACATGACACTTCGCAATGAATATTACATCTTACCATGAAACATAGAAATGAGATGCGATATCTCGTTTTAAGAAGCGTTTGAACTCTATTGCTTCGATACGTAGACATCTGGAAACGCTATTTCCTAGCAAGGATGTGTCGCATTTACATTCATTTGTAGTATAGACGAGCAATACATTACACTTCGCAAAGCATATCATATCTCATTATGAAACGTAGAAATGAGATGCGATATCGCGTTTTAAGAAGCATTAGAACTCTATTGCTACGATACGTAGACTTCTGCAAACGCTACTTAATTGCAAGGTAGTGTTGCATTTACACTCTTTTGATGTGAATACGAAGTTTACATGTTCTTCGCAATGAATATTATATCTTATCATGAAAATCAGAAATGAGATACGATATCGCGTTTTAAAAAGCATTAGAACTCTAATGCTACGATACGTAGACTTCTGCAAACGCTATTTCCTTGAAAGGAAGTGTCGCATTTACATTCATTTGAAGTGAATACGAGGCTTACATGACACTTCGCAATGAATATTATATCTTTTCATGAAACATAGGAGTGAGATGCGATATCCCGTTTTAAGAAGCATTTGTACCCTATTGCTTCGATACGTAGATATCTGCAAACGCTATTTCCTTGCAAGGATGTGTCGCATTCACACTCTTTTGAAGTGAATACGAGGTTTGCATGACACTTCGCAATGAATATTACATCTTATCATGAAACATAGAAATGAGATGCGATATCTCGTTTTAAGAAGCATTTGAACTCTATTGCTTCGATACGTAGACATCTGCAAACGCTATTTCCTTGCAAGGAAGTGTTGCATTTACATTCATTTGAAGTGAATACGAGGTATACAAGACACTTCGCTATGAATAACGTATCTTATCATAAAACTCAGAAATGAGATGCGATATCGCGTTTTAAGAAGCATTAGAACTCTATTGCTACGATACGTAGACATCTGCAAACGCTATTTCCTTGCAAGGAAGTGTCGCATTTACAGTCTTTTGAAGAGAATACGAGGTATACATGACACTTCGCAATGAATAATATATCTTTTCATGAAACATAGAAATGAGATGCGATATCCCGTTTTAAGAAGCATTAGTACTCTATTGCTAAGATACGTTGACATCTGCAAACGCTATTTCCTTGCAAGGTAGTGTCGCATTTACATTCTTTTGAAGAGAATACGAGGTATGCATGACACTTCGCAATGAATAATATATCTTTTCATGAAACATAGAAATGAGATGCGATATCCCGTTTTAAGAAGCATTAGAGCTCTATTGCTAAGATACGTTGACATCTGCAAGAATATTTTCCTTGCAAGGAAGTGTTGCATTTACATTCATTTGAAGTTAATACGAGGTATACATGACACTTCGCAATGAATAACATATCTTATCATAAAACTCAGAAATGAAATGCGATATCGCGTTTTAAGAAGCATTAGAACTCTACTGCTACGATACGAAGACATCTGCAAACGCTATTTCCTTGCAATGAAGTGTCGCATTTACATTCTTTTGAAGAGAATACGAGGTATACATGATACTTCGCAATGAATAATATATCTTTTCATGAAACATAGAAATGGGATGCGATATCGCGGTTTATGAAGCATTAGAACTCTATTGCTACGATACGTAGACATCTGCAAACGCTACTTCCTTGCAAGGTAGTGTTGCATTTACACTCTTTTGATGTGAATACGAAGTTTACATGACACTTCGCAATGAATATTACATCTTACTATGAAACATAGAATTGAGATGCGATATCTCGTTTTAAGAAGCGTTTGAACTCTATTGCATCGATACGTAGACATCTGGAAACGTTATTTCCTTGCAAGGATGTGTCGCATTCACACTCTTTTGAAGTGAATACGAGGTTTGCATGACACTTCGCAATGAATATTACATCTTATCATGAAACATAGAAATGAGATGCGATATCTCGTTTTAAGAAGCATTTGAACTCTATTGCTTCGATACGTAGACATCTGCAAACGCTATTTCCTTGCAAGGAAGTGTTGCATTTACATTCATTTGAAGTGAATACGAGGTATACATGACACTTCGCTATGAATAACATATCTTATCATAAAACTCAGAAATGAGATGCGATATCACGTTTTAAGAAGCATTAGAACTCTATTGCTACGATACGTAGACATCTGCAAACGCTACTTCCTTGCAAGGTAGTGTTGCATTTACACTCTTTTGATGTGAATACGAAGTTTACATGACACTTCGCAATGAATATTACATCTTACTATGAAACATAGAATTGAGATGCGATATCTCGTTTTAAGAAGCGTTTGAACTCTATTGCATCGATACGTAGACATCTGGAAACGCTATTTCCTTGCAAGGATGTGTCGCATTCACACTCTTTTGAAGTGAATACGAGGTTTGCATGACACTTCGCAATGAATATTACATCTTATCATGAAACATAGAAATGAGATGCGATATCTCGTTTTAAGAAGCATTTGAACTCTATTGCTTCGATACGTAGACATCTGCAAACGCTATTTCCTTGCAAGGAAGTGTTGCATTTACATTCATTTGAAGTGAATACGAGGTATACATGACACTTCGCTATGAATAGCATATCTTATCATAAAACTCAGAAATGAGATGCGATATCACGTTTTAAGAAGCATTAGAACTCTACTGCTACGATACGTAGACATCTGCAAACGCTATTTCCTTGCAAGGTAGTGTCGCATTTACATTCTTTTGAAGAGAATACGAGGTATGCATGACACTTCGCAATGAATAATATATCTTTTCATGAAACATAGAAATGAGATGCGATATCCCGTTTTAAGAAGCATTAGAGCGCTATTGCTAAGATACGTTGACATCTGCAAGCACTATTTCCTTGCAAGGAAGTGTTGCATTTACATTCATTTGAAGTTAATACGAGGTATACATGACACTTCGCAATGAATAACATATCTTATCATAAAACTCAGAAATGAAATGCTATATCGCGTTTTAAGAAGCATTAGAACTCTACTGCTACGATACGAAGACATCTGCAAACGCTATTTCCTTGCAATGAAGTGTCGCATTTACATTCTTTTGAAGAGAATACGAGGTATACATGATACTTCGCAATGAATAATATATCTTTTCATGAAACATAGAAATGGGATGCGATATCGCGGTTTATGAAGCATTAGAACTCTATTGCTACGATACGTAGACATCTGCAAACGCTACTTCCTTGCAAGGTAGTGTTGCATTTACACTCTTTTGATGTGAATACGAAGTTTACATGACACTTCGCAATGAATATTACATCTTACTATGAAACATAGAATTGAGATGCGATATCTCGTTTTAAGAAGCGTTTGAACTCTATTGCATCGATACGTAGACATCTGGAAACGCTATTTCCTTGCAAGGATGTGTCGCATTCACACTCTTTTGAAGTGAATACGAGGTTTGCATGACACTTCGCAATGAATATTACATCTTATCATGAAACATAGAAATGAGATGCGATATCTCGTTTTAAGAAGCATTTGAACTCTATTGCTTCGATACGTAGACATCTGCAAACGCTATTTCCTTGCAAGGAAGTGTTGCATTTACATTCATTTGAAGTGAATACGAGGTATACAAGACACTTCGCTATGAATAACGTATCTTATCATAAAACTCAGAAATGAGATGCGATATCGCGTTTTAAGAAGCATTAGAACTCTATTGCTACGATACGTAGACATCTGCAAACGCTATTTCCTTGCAAGGAAGTGTCGCATTTACAGTCTTTTGAAGAGAATACGAGGTATACATGACACTTCGCAATGAATAATATATCTTTTCATGAAACATAGAAATGAGATGCGATATCCCGTTTTAAGAAGCATTAGTACTCTATTGCTAAGATACGTTGACATCTGCAAACGCTATTTCCTTGCAAGGTAGTGTCGCATTTACATTCTTTTGAAGAGAATACGAGGTATGCATGACACTTCGCAATGAATAATATATCTTTTCATGAAACATAGAAATGAGATGCGATGTCCCGTTTTAAGAAGCATTAGAGCTCTATTGCTAAGATACGTTGACATCTGCAAGAATATTTTCCTTGCAAGGAAGTGTTGCATTTACATTCATTTGATGTTAATACGAGGTATACATGACACTTCGCAATGAATAACATATCTTATCATAAAACTCAGAAATGAAATGCGATATCGCGTTTTAAGAAGCATTAGAACTCTACTGCTACGATACGAAGACATCTGCAAACGCTATTTCCTTGCAATGAAGTGTCGCATTTACATTCTTTTGAAGAGAATACGAGGTATACATGATACTTCGCAATGAATAATATATCTTTTCATGAAACATAGAAATGGGATGCGATATCGCGGTTTATGAAGCATTAGAACTCTATTGCTACGATACGTAGACATCTGCAAACGCTACTTCCTTGCAAGGTAGTGTTGCATTTACACTCTTTTGATGTGAATACGAAGTTTACATGACACTTCGCAATGAATATTACATCTTACTATGAAACATAGAATTGAGATGCGATATCTCGTTTTAAGAAGCGTTTGAACTCTATTGCATCGATACGTAGACATCTGGAAACGCTATTTCCTTGCAAGGATGTGTCGCATTCACACTCTTTTGAAGTGAATACGAGGTTTGCATGACACTTCGCAATGAATATTACATCTTATCATGAAACATAGAAATGAGATGCGATATCTCGTTTTAAGAAGCATTTGAACTCTATTGCTTCGATACGTAGACATCTGCAAACGCTATTTCCTTGCAAGGAAGTGTTGCATTTACATTCATTTGAAGTGAATACGAGGTATACATGACACTTCGCTATGAATAACATATCTTATCATAAAACTCAGAAATGAGATGCGATATCACGTTTTAAGAAGCATTAGAACTCTATTGCTACGATACGTAGACATCTGCAAACGCTACTTCCTTGCAAGGTAGTGTTGCATTTACACTCTTTTGATGTGAATACGAAGTTTACATGACACTTCGCAATGAATATTACATCTTACTATGAAACATAGAATTGAGATGCGATATCTCGTTTTAAGAAGCGTTTGAACTCTATTGCATCGATACGTAGACATCTGGAAACGCTATTTCCTTGCAAGGATGTGTCGCATTCACACTCTTTTGAAGTGAATACGAGGTTTGCATGACACTTCGCAATGAATATTACATCTTATCATGAAACATAGAAATGAGATGCGATATCTCGTTTTAAGAAGCATTTGAACTCTATTGCTTCGATACGTAGACATCTGCAAACGCTATTTCCTTGCAAGGAAGTGTTGCATTTACATTCATTTGAAGTGAATACGAGGTATACATGACACTTCGCTATGAATAACATATCTTATCATAAAACTCAGAAATGAGATGCGATATCACGTTTTAAGAAGCATTAGAACTCTACTGCTACGATACGTAGACATCTGCAAACGCTACTTCCTTGCAAGGTAGTGTCGCATTTACATTCTTTTGAAGAGAATACGAGGTATGCATGACACTTCGCAATGAATAATATATCTTTTCATGAAACATAGAAATGAGATGCGATATCCCGTTTTAAGAAGCATTAGAGCGCTATTGCTAAGATACGTTGACATCTGCAAGAATATTTTCCTTGCAAGGAAGTGTTGCATTTACATTCATTTGATGTTAATACGAGGTATACATGACACTTCGCAATGAATAACATATCTTATCATAAAACTCAGAAATGAAATGCGATATCGCGTTTTAAGAAGCATTAGAACTCTACTGCTACGATACGAAGACATCTGCAAACGCTATTTCCTTGCAATGAAGTGTCGCATTTACATTCTTTTGAAGAGAATACGAGGTATACATGATACTTCGCAATGAATAATATATCTTTTCATGAAACATAGAAATGGGATGCGATATCGCGGTTTATGAAGCATTAGAACTCTATTGCTACGATACGTAGACATCTGCAAACGCTACTTCCTTGCAAGGTAGTGTTGCATTTACACTCTTTTGATGTGAATACGAAGTTTACATGACACTTCGCAATGAATATTACATCTTACTATGAAACATAGAATTGAGATGCGATATCTCGTTTTAAGAAGCGTTTGAACTCTATTGCATCGATACGTAGACATCTGGAAACGCTATTTCCTTGCAAGGATGTGTCGCATTCACACTCTTTTGAAGTGAATACGAGGTTTGCATGACACTTCGCAATGAATATTACATCTTATCATGAAACATAGAAATGAGATGCGATATCTCGTTTTAAGAAGCATTTGAACTCTATTGCTTCGATACGTAGACATCTGCAAACGCTATTTCCTTGCAAGGAAGTGTTGCATTTACATTCATTTGAAGTGAATACGAGGTATACATGACACTTCGCTATGAATAACATATCTTATCATAAAACTCAGAAATGAGATGCGATATCACGTTTTAAGAAGCATTAGAACTCTATTGCTACGATACGTAGACATCTGCAAACGCTACTTCCTTGCAAGGTAGTGTTGCATTTACACTCTTTTGATGTGAATACGAAGTTTACATGACACTTCGCAATGAATATTACATCTTACTATGAAACATAGAATTGAGATGCGATATCTCGTTTTAAGAAGCGTTTGAACTCTATTGCATCGATACGTAGACATCTGGAAACGCTATTTCCTTGCAAGGATGTGTCGCATTCACACTCTTTTGAAGTGAATACGAGGTTTGCATGACACTTCGCAATGAATATTACATCTTATCATGAAACATAGAAATGAGATGCGATATCTCGTTTTAAGAAGCATTTGAACTCTATTGCTTCGATACGTAGACATCTGCAAACGCTATTTCCTTGCAAGGAAGTGTTGCATTTACATTCATTTGAAGTGAATACGAGGTATACAAGACACTTCGCTATGAATAACGTATCTTATCATAAAACTCAGAAATGAGATGCGATATCGCGTTTTAAGAAGCATTAGAACTCTATTGCTACGATACGTAGACATCTGCAAACGCTATTTCCTTGCAAGGAAGTGTCGCATTTACAGTCTTTTGAAGAGAATACGAGGTATACATGACACTTCGCAATGAATAATATATCTTTTCATGAAACATAGAAATGAGATGCGATATCCCGTTTTAAGAAGCATTAGTACTCTATTGCTAAGATACGTTGACATCTGCAAACGCTATTTCCTTGCAAGGTAGTGTCGCATTTACATTCTTTTGAAGAGAATACGAGGTATGCATGACACTTCGCAATGAATAATATATCTTTTCATGAAACATAGAAATGAGATGCGATGTCCCGTTTTAAGAAGCATTAGAGCTCTATTGCTAAGATACGTTGACATCTGCAAGAATATTTTCCTTGCAAGGAAGTGTTGCATTTACATTCATTTGATGTTAATACGAGGTATACATGACACTTCGCAATGAATAACATATCTTATCATAAAACTCAGAAATGAAATGCGATATCGCGTTTTAAGAAGCATTAGAACTCTACTGCTACGATACGAAGACATCTGCAAACGCTATTTCCTTGCAATGAAGTGTCGCATTTACATTCTTTTGAAGAGAATACGAGGTATACATGATACTTCGCAATGAATAATATATCTTTTCATGAAACATAGAAATGGGATGCGATATCGCGGTTTATGAAGCATTAGAACTCTATTGCTACGATACGTAGACATCTGCAAACGCTACTTCCTTGCAAGGTAGTGTTGCATTTACACTCTTTTGATGTGAATACGAAGTTTACATGACACTTCGCAATGAATATTACATCTTACTATGAAACATAGAATTGAGATGCGATATCTCGTTTTAAGAAGCGTTTGAACTCTATTGCATCGATACGTAGACATCTGGAAACGCTATTTCCTTGCAAGGATGTGTCGCATTCACACTCTTTTGAAGTGAATACGAGGTTTGCATGACACTTCGCAATGAATATTACATCTTATCATGAAACATAGAAATGAGATGCGATATCTCGTTTTAAGAAGCATTTGAACTCTATTGCTTCGATACGTAGACATCTGCAAACGCTATTTCCTTGCAAGGAAGTGTTGCATTTACATTCATTTGAAGTGAATACGAGGTATACATGACACTTCGCTATGAATAACATATCTTATCATAAAACTCAGAAATGAGATGCGATATCACGTTTTAAGAAGCATTAGAACTCTATTGCTACGATACGTAGACATCTGCAAACGCTACTTCCTTGCAAGGTAGTGTTGCATTTACACTCTTTTGATGTGAATACGAAGTTTACATGACACTTCGCAATGAATATTACATCTTACTATGAAACATAGAATTGAGATGCGATATCTCGTTTTAAGAAGCGTTTGAACTCTATTGCATCGATACGTAGACATCTGGAAACGCTATTTCCTTGCAAGGATGTGTCGCATTCACACTCTTTTGAAGTGAATACGAGGTTTGCATGACACTTCGCAATGAATATTACATCTTATCATGAAACATAGAAATGAGATGCGATATCTCGTTTTAAGAAGCATTTGAACTCTATTGCTTCGATACGTAGACATCTGCAAACGCTATTTCCTTGCAAGGAAGTGTTGCATTTACATTCATTTGAAGTGAATACGAGGTATACATGACACTTCGCTATGAATAACATATCTTATCATAAAACTCAGAAATGAGATGCGATATCACGTTTTAAGAAGCATTAGAACTCTACTGCTACGATACGTAGACATCTGCAAACGCTACTTCCTTGCAAGGTAGTGTCGCATTTACATTCTTTTGAAGAGAATACGAGGTATGCATGACACTTCGCAATGAATAATATATCTTTTCATGAAACATAGAAATGAGATGCGATATCCCGTTTTAAGAAGCATTAGAGCGCTATTGCTAAGATACGTTGACATCTGCAAGAATATTTTCCTTGCAAGGAAGTGTTGCATTTACATTCATTTGATGTTAATACGAGGTATACATGACACTTCGCAATGAATAACATATCTTATCATAAAACTCAGAAATGAAATGCGATATCGCGTTTTAAGAAGCATTAGAACTCTACTGCTACGATACGAAGACATCTGCAAACGCTATTTCCTTGCAATGAAGTGTCGCATTTACATTCTTTTGAAGAGAATACGAGGTATACATGATACTTCGCAATGAATAATATATCTTTTCATGAAACATAGAAATGGGATGCGATATCGCGGTTTATGAAGCATTAGAACTCTATTGCTACGATACGTAGACATCTGCAAACGCTACTTCCTTGCAAGGTAGTGTTGCATTTACACTCTTTTGATGTGAATACGAAGTTTACATGACACTTCGCAATGAATATTACATCTTACTATGAAACATAGAATTGAGATGCGATATCTCGTTTTAAGAAGCGTTTGAACTCTATTGCATCGATACGTAGACATCTGGAAACGCTATTTCCTTGCAAGGATGTGTCGCATTCACACTCTTTTGAAGTGAATACGAGGTTTGCATGACACTTCGCAATGAATATTACATCTTATCATGAAACATAGAAATGAGATGCGATATCTCGTTTTAAGAAGCATTTGAACTCTATTGCTTCGATACGTAGACATCTGCAAACGCTATTTCCTTGCAAGGAAGTGTTGCATTTACATTCATTTGAAGTGAATACGAGGTATACATGACACTTCGCTATGAATAACATATCTTATCATAAAACTCAGAAATGAGATGCGATATCACGTTTTAAGAAGCATTAGAACTCTATTGCTACGATACGTAGACATCTGCAAACGCTACTTCCTTGCAAGGTAGTGTTGCATTTACACTCTTTTGATGTGAATACGAAGTTTACATGACACTTCGCAATGAATATTACATCTTACTATGAAACATAGAATTGAGATGCGATATCTCGTTTTAAGAAGCGTTTGAACTCTATTGCATCGATACGTAGACATCTGGAAACGCTATTTCCTTGCAAGGATGTGTCGCATTCACACTCTTTTGAAGTGAATACGAGGTTTGCATGACACTTCGCAATGAATATTACATCTTATCATGAAACATAGAAATGAGATGCGATATCTCGTTTTAAGAAGCATTTGAACTCTATTGCTTCGATACGTAGACATCTGCAAACGCTATTTCCTTGCAAGGAAGTGTTGCATTTACATTCATTTGAAGTGAATACGAGGTATACATGACACTTCGCTATGAATAACATATCTTATCATAAAACTCAGAAATGAGATGCGATATCACGTTTTAAGAAGCATTAGAACTCTACTGCTACGATACGTAGACATCTGCAAACGCTACTTCCTTGCAAGGTAGTGTCGCATTTACATTCTTTTGAAGAGAATACGAGGTATGCATGACACTTCGCAATGAATAATATATCTTTTCATGAAACATAGAAATGAGATGCGATATCCCGTTTTAAGAAGCATTAGAGCGCTATTGCTAAGATACGTTGACATCTGCAAGCACTATTTCCTTGCAAGGAAGTGTTGCATTTACATTCATTTGAAGTTAATACGAGGTATACATGACACTTCGCAATGAATAACATATCTTATCATAAAACTCAGAAATGAAATGCTATATCGCGTTTTAAGAAGCATTAGAACTCAACTGCTACGATACGAAGACATCTGCAAACGCTATTTCCTTGCAATGAAGTGTCGCATTTACATTCTTTTGAAGATAATACGAGGTATACATGATACTTCGCAATGAATAATATATCTTTTCATGAAACATAGAAATGGGATGCGATATCGCGGTTTATGAAGCATTAGAACTCTATTGCTACGATACGTAGACATCTGCAAACGCTACTTCCTTGCAAGGTAGTGTTGCATTTACACTCTTTTGATGTGAATACGAAGTTTACATGACACTTCGCAATGAATATTACATCTTACTATGAAACATAGAATTGAGATGCGATATCTCGTTTTAAGAAGCGTTTGAACTCTATTGCATCGATACGTAGACATCTGGAAACGCTATTTCCTTGCAAGGATGTGTCGCATTCACACTCTTTTGAAGTGAATACGAGGTTTGCATGACACTTCGCAATGAATATTACATCTTATCATGAAACATAGAAATGAGATGCGATATCTCGTTTTAAGAAGCATTTGAACTCTATTGCTTCGATACGTAGACATCTGCAAACGCTATTTCCTTGCAAGGAAGTGTTGCATTTACATTCATTTGAAGTTATTACGAGACATACATGACACTTCGCAATGAATAACATATCTTATCATAAAACTCAGAAATGAGATGCGAAATCGCGTTTTAAGAAGCATTAGAACTCTATTGCTACGATACGTAGACATCTGCAAACGCTATTTCCTTGCAAGGAAGTGTCGCATTTACATTCTTTTGAAGAGAATACGAGGTATACATGACACTTCGCAATGAATAATATATCTTTTCATGAAACATAGAAATGAGATGCGATATCCCGTTTTGAGAAGCATTAGAACTCTATTGCTAAGATACGTTGACATCTGCAAACGCTATTTCCTTGCAAGGAAGTGTCGCGTTTACACTCTTTTCAAGTGAATACGAAGTTTACATGACACTTCGCAATGAATATTACATCTTATCATGAAACATAGAAATGAGATGCGATATCTCGTTTTAAGAAGCATTAGAACTCTATTGCTACGATACGTAGACATCTGCAAACGCTATTTCCTTGCTAGGAAGTGCCGCATTTACATTCTTTTGAAGACAATACGAGGTATACATGACACTTCGCAAAGAATAATATATCTTTTCATGAAACATAGAAATGGGATGCGATATCGCGTTTAAGAAGCATTAGAACTCTATGGCTACGATACGTAGACATCTGCAAACGCTACTTCCTTGCAAGGAAGTGTTGCATTTACATTCATTTGAAGTGAATACGAGGTATACATGACACTTCGCAATGAATATTATATCTTATCATGAAACTCAGAAATGAGATGCGATGTCGCGTTTTAAAAAGTATTAGAACTCTATTGCTACGATACGTCGTCATCTGCAAACGCTATTTCCTTGAAAGGAAGTTTCTCATTTACATTCATTTGAAGTAAATACGAGGTTTACATGACACTTCGCAATGAATATTACATCTTACCATGAAACATAGAAGTGAGATGCGATATCTCGTTTTAAGAAGCGTTTGAACTCTATTGCTTCCATACGTAGACATCTGGAAACACTATTTCCTTGCAAGGAAGTGTCGCCTTTACATTCATTTGTAGTATAGACGAGGAATACATTACACTTCGCAAAGCATATCATATCTTATTACGAAACGTAGAAATGAGATGCGATATCTCGTTTTAAGAAGCATTTGAACTCTATTGCTTCGATACGTAGACATCTGCAAACGCTACTTCCTTGCAAGCAAGTGTTGCATTTACATTCATTTGAAGTAAATACGAGGTTTACATGACACTTCGCTATGAATAACATATCTTATCATAAAACTCAGAAATGAGATGCGATATGGCGTTTTAAGAAGCAATAGAACTCTATTGCTACGATACGTAGACATCTGCAAACGCTATTTCCTTGCAAGGAAGTGTCGCATTTACATTCTTTTGAAGAGAATACGAGGTATACATGACACTTCGCAAAGAATAATATATCTTTTCATGAAACATAGAAATGTGATGCGATATCGCGTTTTAAGAAGCATTAGAACTCTATGGCTACGATACGTAGACATCTGCAAACGCTACTTCCTTGCAAGGGGGTGCTGCATTTACATTCATTTGAAGTGAATACGGGGTATACATGACACTTCGCAATGAATGTTATATCTTATCATGAAACATAGAAATGTGATGCGATATCGCGTTTTAAGAAGCATTAGAACTCTATTGCTACGATACGTAGACATCTGCAAACGCTACTTCCTTGCAAGGAAGTGTCGCATTTACACTCTTTTGAAGTGAATACGAGGTTTACATGACACTTCGCAATGAATATTATATCTTTTAATGAAACATAGAAATGAAATGCGATATCCCGTTTTAAGAAGCATTAGAAATCTAATGCTACGATACGTAGACTTCTGCAAACGCAACTTCCTTGAAAGGAAGTGTCGCATTTACATTCATTTGAAGTAAATACGAGGTTTACATGACACTCCGCAAACCATATCATATCTTATATGAAACGTAGAAATGAGATGCGATATCTCGTTTCAAGAAGCATTTGAAATCTATTGCTTCGATACGTAGACATCTGCAAACGCTACTTCCTTGCAAGGAAGTGTTGCATCTACATTCATTTGAAGTTAATTACGAGGTATACATGACACTTCGCAATGAATATTATATCTTATCATGAAACTCAGAACTGAGATGCGATATCGCGTTTTAAGAAGCATTAGAACTCTATTGCTACGATTGCTACGATACGTAGACATCTGCAAACGCTATTTCCTTGAAAGGAAGTGTCGCATTTACATTCATTTGAAGTAAATACGAGGTTTGCATGACACTTCGCAATGAATAATATATCTTTTCATGAAACATAGAAATGGGATGCGATATCGCGTTTTAAGAAGTATTAGAACTCTATTGCTACGATACGTAGACATCTACAAACGCTACTTCCTTACAAGGAAGTGTTGCATTTACATTCATTTGAAGTAAATGCGAGGTTTACATGACACTTCGCAATGAATGTTATATCTTATCATGAAACTCAGAAATGAGATGCGATATGGCGTTTAAGAAGCAATAGAACTCTATTGCTACGATACGTAGACATCTGCAAACGCTATTTCCTTGCAAGGAAGTGTCGCATTTACATTCTTTTGAAGAGAATACGAGGTATACATGACACTTCGCAAAGAATAATATATCTTTTCATGAACATAGAAATGGGATGCGATATCGCGTTTTAAGAAGCATTAGAACCCTATGGCTACGATACGTAGACATCTGCAAACGCTACTTCCTTGCAAGGAGGTGTTGCATTTACATTCATTTGAAGTGAATACGGGGTATACATGACACTTCGCAATGAATGTTATATCTTATCATGAAACATAGAAATGTGATGCGATATCGCTTTTTAAGAAGCATTAGAACTCTACTGCTACGATACGTAGACATATGCAAACGCTACTTCCTTGCAAGGAAGTGTTGCATTTACATTCATTTGAAGTGAATACGAAGTATACATGACACTTCGCAATGAATGTTATATCTTATCATGAAACATAGAAATGAGATGCGATATCGCGTTTTAAGAAGCATTTGAACTCTATTGCTTCGATACGTAGACATCTGCAAACGCTATTTCCTTGCAAGGAAGTGTCGCATTTACACTTTTTTGAAGTGAATACGAGGTTTACATGACACTTCGCAATGAATATTATATCTTTTCATGAAACATAGAAATGAAATGCGATATCCCGTTTTAAGAAGCATTAAGAATCTATTGCTACGATACGTAGACTTCTGCAAACGCAACTTCCTTGCAAGGAAGAGTTGCATTTACATTCATTTGTAGTGAATACGAGGGTATACATGATACTTCGCAATGAATATTATATCTTATCATGAAACTCAGAAAAGAGATGCGATTATCGCGTTTTAAAAAGCATTAGAACTCTATTGCTACGTTGCGTAGACATCTGCAAATGCTATTTCCTTGAAGGAAAGTGTCGCATTTACATTCATTTGAAGTATTTACGAGGTTTGCATGACACTTCGCAATGAATGTTATATCTTATCATGAAACATAGAAATGAGATGCGATATCTCGTTTTAAGAAGCATTTGAACTCTATTGCTTCGATACGTAGACATCTGCAAACGCTATTTCCTTGAAAGGAAGTGTCGCATTTACATTCATTTGAAGTAAATACGAGGTTTACATGACACACTTTCGCAAACCATATCATATCTTATATGAAACGTAGAAATGAGATGCGATATCTCGTTTTAAGAAGCATTTGAACTCTATTGCTTCGATACGTAGACATCTGCAAACGCTACTTCCTTGCAAGGAAGTGTTGCATCTACATTCATTTGAAGTTAATTACGAGGTATACATGACGCTTCGCAATGAATATTATATCTTATCATAAAACTCCGAACTGAGATGCGATATCGCGTTTTAAGAAGCATTAGAACTCTATTGCTACGATACGTAGACATCTGCAAACGCTATTTCCTTGCTAGGAAGTGCCGCATTTACATTCTTTTGAAGAGAATACGAGGTATACATGACACTTCGCAAAGAATAATATTATCTTTTCATGAAACATAGAAATGAGATGCGATATCGCGTTTTAAGAAGCATTAGAACTCTATGGCTACGATACGTAGACACCTGCGAACGCTACTTCCTTGCAAGGTAGTGTTGCATTTACACTCTTTTGATGTGAATACGAAGTTCACATGACACTCGCAATGAATATTACATCTTACCATGAAACATAGAAGTGACATGCGATATCTCGTTTTAAGAAGCGTTTGAACTCTATTGCTTCCATACGTAGACATCTGGAAACACTATTTCCTTGCAAGGAAGTGTTGCATTTACATTCATTTGAAGTCAATTACGAGGTATACATGACACTTCGCAATGAATATTATATCTTTTCATGTAACATAGAAATGAGATGCGATATCGCGTTTTAAGAAGCATTAGAAATCTATTGTTACGATACGTAGAGCATCTGCAAACGCTATTTCCTTGCAAGGAAGTGTCGCATTTACACTCCTTTGAAGTGAATACGAAGTTTACATGACACTTCGCAATGAATATTACATCTATCATGAACATAGAAATGAGATGCGATATCCCGTTTTAAGAAGCATTAGAACTCTATTGCTACGATACGTAGACATCTGCAAACGCTATTTCCTTGCAAGAAAGTGTCGCATTTACACTCCTTTGAAGTGAATACGAAGTTTACATGACACTTCGCAATGAATATTATATCTTATCATGAAACATAGAAATGAGATGCGATATCTCGTTTTAAGAAGCATTTGAACTCTATTGCTTCGATACGTAGACATCAGGAAACGCTATTTCCTAGGAAGGAAGTGTCGCCTTTACATTCACTTGTAGTATAGACGAGGAATACATTACACTTTCGCAAAGCATATCATATCTTTTACGAAACGTAGAAATGAGATGCGATATCTCGTTTTAAGAAGCATTTGAACTCTATTGCTTCGATACGTAGACATCTGCAAACGCTAC
>NW_027490289.1:300000-492161 GCF_050948175.1 Xylocopa sonorina
TGTTTCTTGATAAGATATAATATTCATTGCGAAGTGTCATGTACACCTCGTATTCACTTCAAAAGAATGTAAATGCGACACTTCCATGCTAGGAAATAGCGTCTGCAGATATCTAGGTATGGTAGCAATAGAGTTCTAATGCTTCTTAAAACGCGATATCGCATCTCACTCCAATGTTTCATGATAAGATATAATATTCATTGCGAAGTGTCATGTATATCTCGTATTCACTTCAAAAGAATGTAAATGCGACAGTTCCATGCTAGGAAATAGCGTTTGCAGATGTCTACGTATCGTAGCAGTAGAGTTTTAATGCTACTTAAAACGAGATGTCGCATCTCACTTCTATGTTTCATGATAAGATATAATAATCATTGCGAAGTGTCATGTATACCTCGTATTCACTTCAAAAGAATGTAAATGCGACACTTACATGCTAGGAAATAGCGTTTTTCAGATGTCTACGTATCGCAGCAATAGAGTTCTAATGCTTCTTAAAACGCGATATCGCATCTCACTTCTATGTTTCATGATAAGATATAATAATCATTGCGAAGTGTCATGTATACCTCGTATTCACTTCAAAAGAATGTAAATGCGACACTTACATGCTAGGAAATAGCGTTTTTCAGATGTCTACGTATATTAGCAATAGAGTTCTAATGCTTCTTAAAACGAGATGCCGCATCTCATTTCTATGTTTCATGATAAGATATAATATTCAGTGCGAAGTGTTATGTATACTTCGTATTCACTTCAAAAGGATATAAGTGCGACACTTCCTTGCTAGGAAATAGCGTTTCCAGACGACTACGTATGGAAATAATAGAGTTCTAATACATCTTAAAACGTAATGTCGCATCGCATTTCTATGTTTCATGATAAGATAAAATATTCATTGCGAAGTGTCATGTATACCTCGATTTCACTACACACGAATGTAAATGCGACACTTCCATGCTAGGAAATATTGTTTGCAGATGTCTACGTACCGTAAAAATAGAGTTCTAATGCTTCTTAAAACGCGATATCGCATCTCACCTCTATGTTTCATGATAAGATATAATATTCATTGCGAAGTGTCATGTATACCTCGTATTCACTTCATAAGAATGTAAATGCGATACTTGCATGCTAGGAAATAGCGTTTGCAGATGTCCACGTATCGTAGCAATAGAGTTCTAATGCTTCCTAGAACGAGAAGTCGTATTTCATTTCTATGTTTCGTAATAGGATATAATATTCATAGTGGAATGTTATGTATACCTCGTATTCGCTTCAAAAGAATGTAAATACGACACTTCCATGCTAGGAAACAGCGTTTGCAGATGTCTACGTATCGTAGCAAGAGAGTTCTAATGCTTCTTAAAACGCAATATCGCATCTCACTGCTATGTTTCATGATAAGATATAATATTCATTATGGATTGTTATGTATACCTCGTACTCACTTCAAAAGAATGTAAATGCGACACTTCCATGCTAGGAAATAGCGTTTGCAGATGTCTACGTATCCTAGCAATAGAGATCTAATGCTTCTTAAAACGAGATGTCGCATCACATTTCTATGTTTCATGTTCAGATATAATATTCATTGCGAAGTGTCATGTATACTTCGTATTCACATGACAGGAATGTAAATGCGACGCTTCCATGCTAGGAAATAGCGTTTGCAGATGTCTACGTATCGTAGCAATAGTGTTCTAATGCTTCTTAAAACGAGATGCCGCACCTCATTTCTATGTTTCAGGATAAGATATAATATTCAGTGCGAAGTGTTATGTATACTTCATATTCACTTCAAAAGTACGTAAGTGCGACACTTCCTTGCTAGGAAATAGCGTTTCCAGACGACTACGTATGGAAATAATAGAGTTCTAATACATCTTAAAACGAGATGTCGCATCGCATTTCTATGTTTCATGAAAAGATATAATATTCATTGCGAAGTGTCATGTATACCTCGATTTCACTATACAAGAATGTAAATGCGACACTTCCATGTTAGGAAATATTGTTTGCAGATGTCTACGTACCGTAAAAATAGAGTTCTAATGCTTCTTAAAACGCGATATCGCATCTCACCTCTATGTTTCACGATAAGATATAATATTCATGGCGAAGTGTCATGTATACCTCGTATTCAATTCATAAGAATGTAAATGCGACACTTGCATGCTAGGAAATAGCGTTTGCAGATGTCTACGTATCGTAGCAATAGAGTTCTAATGCTTCTTAAAACGAGATGTCGCATTTCATTTCTATGTTTCGCGATAAGATATAATATTCATAGTAGAGTGTTATGTATACCTCGTATTCACTTCATAAGAATGTAAGTGCGACACTTCCTTGGAAGGAAATATTGTTTGCAGATGTCTACGTATCGCAGCAATAGAATTCTAATGCTTTATAAAACGAGATGTCGCATTTCATTTCTATGTTTCTTGGTAAGATATAATATTCATTGTAGAGTATTATGTATACCTCGATTTCACTTCACAAGAATGTAAATGCGACACTTCCTTGCTAGGAAATATTGTTTGCAGATGTCTACGTATCGTAGCAAGAGAGTTCTAATGCTTCTTAAAACGCAATATCGCATCTCACTGCTATGTTTCATGATAAGATATAATATTCATTATGGATTGTTATGTATACCTCGTACTCACTTCAAAAGAATGTAAATGCGACACTTCCATGCTAGGAAATAGCGTTTGCAGATGTCTACGTATCACAGCAATAGAGTACTAATGCTTCTTAAAACGAGATGTCGTATTTCATTTCTATGCTTCGTAATAAGATATAATATTCATTGTGTAATGTTATGTATACCTCTTATTCACTTCAGTGGAATGTAAGTGCGAAATTTCCTTGCTAGGAAATAGAGTTTGCAGATGTCTACGTATATTAGCAATAGAGTTCTAATGCTTCCCAAAACACGATATAGCACCTCATTCCTATGTTTCATGATAAGATATAATATTCATTGCGAAGTGTCATGTATATATCGTATTCACTTCAAACGAATGTAAATGCGACACTTCCATGCTAGGAAATAGCGTTTAAAGATGTCTGAGTATCGTAGCAATAGAGTTCTAATGCTTCTCAAAACACGATATAGCACCTCATTCCTATGTTTCATGATAAGATATAATACTCATTGCGAACTGTCATGTATACCTCGTATTCACTCCAAAAGAATGTAAATGCGACACTTCCATGCTAGGAAATAGCGTTTGCAGATGGCTACGTACCGCAGCAATAGAGTTCTAATGCTTTTTAAAACGCCATATCGCATCTCACTTCTATGTTTCATGATAAGATATAATATTCATTGCGAAGTGTCATGTACACATCGTACTCACATCACAAGAATGTGGATGCGACACTTCCATGCTAGGAAATAGCATTTGCAGATGTCAACGCATCGTAGCTATAGAGTTCTAATGCTTCTTTAAATGCGATATCGCATCTCGCTTCCATGTTTAGTGATAAGGTATAATATTCATTGCGAAGTGTCATGCATACCTCGTACTCACATCACAAGAATGTAAATGCGACACTTCCATGCTAGGAAATAGCGTTTGCAGATGTCTACGTATCGTAGCAATAGAGTTCTAATGCTTCTTAAAGGAGATGTCGCATCTCACTGCTATGTTTCATTATAAGATATTATATTCATTATGGAGTGTTATGTATACCTCGTATTCACTTCATAAGAATGTAAATGCGACCCTTCCATGCTAGGAAATAGCGTTTGCAGATGTCTACGTATCGTAGCAATAGAGTTCTAATGCTTCTTAAAACGCAATATCGCATCTCACTGCTATGTTTCATGATAAGATATAATATTCAGTGCGAAGTGATATGTATACTTCGTATTCACTTCAAAAGGATATAAGTGCGACACTTCCTTGCTAGGAAATGGCGTTTCCAGACGACTACGTATGGAAATAATAGAGTTCTAATACATCTTAAAACGTGATGTCGCATCGCATTTCTATGTTTCATGATAAGATAAAATATTCATTGCGAAGTGTCATGTATACCTCGATTTCACTACACACGAATGTAAATGCGACACTTCCATGCTAGGAAATATTGTTTGCAGATGTCTACGTACCGTAAAAATAGAGTTCTAATGCTTCTTAAAACGCGATATCGCATCTCACCTCTATGTTTCATGATAAGATATAATATTCATTGCGAAGTGTCATGTATACCTCGTATTCACTTCATAAGAATGTAAATGCGATACTTGCATGCTAGGAAATAGCGTTTGCAGATGTCCACGTATCGTAGCAATAGAGTTCTAATGCTTCTTAGAACGAGAAGTCGTATTTCATTTCTATGTTTCGTAATAGGATATAATATTCATTGTGGAATGTTATGTATACCTCGTATTCGCTTCAAAAGAATGTAAATACGACACTTCCATGCTAGGAAACAGCGTTTGCAGATGTCTACGTATCGTAGCAAGAGAGTTCTAATGCTTCTTAAAACGCAATATCGCATCTCACTGCTATGTTACATGATAAGATATAATATTCATTATGGATTGTTATGTATACCTCGTACTCACTTCAAAAGAATGTAAATGCGACACTTCCATGCTAGGAAATAGCGTTTGCAGATGTCTACGTATCCTAGCAATAGAGATCTAATGCTTCTTAAAACGAGATGTCGCATCTCATTTCTATGTTTCATGTTCAGATATAATATTCATTGCGAAGTGTCATGTATACTTCGTATTCACATGACAGGAATGTAAATGCGACGCTTCCATGCTAGGAAATAGCGTTTGCAGATGTCTACGTATCGTAGCAATAGTGTTCTAATGCTTCTTAAAACGAGATGCCGCATCTCATTTCTATGTTTCAGGATAAGATATAATATTCAGTGCGAAGTGTTATGTATACTTCATATTCACTTCAAAAGTACGTAAGTGCGACACTTCCTTGCTAGGAAATAGCGTTTCCAGACGACTACTTATGGAAATAATAGAGTTCTAATACATCTTAAAACGAGATGTCGCATCGCATTTCTATGTTTCATGAAAAGATATAATATTCATTGCGAAGTGTCATGTATACCTCGATTTCACTATACAAGAATATAAATGCGACACTTCCATGTTAGGAAATATTGTTTGCAGATGTCTACGTATCGTAGCAAGAGAGTTCTAATGCTTCTTAAAATGAGAAGTCGTATTTCATTTCTACGTTTCGTAATAAGATATAATATTCATTGTGTAATGTTATGTATACCTCGTATTCACTTCAATGGAATGTAAGTGCGACATTTCCTTGCTAGGAAATATTGTTTGCAGATGTCTACGTATCGTAGCAATATAGTTCTAATGCTTCTTAGAACGAGAAGTCGTATTTCACTTCTATGTTTCGTAACAGGTTATAATATTCATTGCGAAGTGTCATGTATACGTCGTATTCACTTCAAGAGAATGTAAATGCGACACTTGCATGCTAGGAAATAGCGCTTGCAGATGTCTACGTACCGTAGCAATAGAGTTCTAATTCTTCTTAAAACGCGATATCGCATCTCACTTCTAAGTTTCATGATAAGATATAATATTCATTGCGAAGTATCATGTATACCTCGTATTCACTTCAGAAGAATGTAAATGCGGCACTTCCATGCTAGGAAATAGCGTTTGCAGATGTCTACGTATCGCAGAAGTAGAGTTCTAATGCTTCTTAGAACGAGAAGTCGTATTTCATTTCTATGTTTCGTAACAGGTTATAATATTCATTGTGGAATGTTATGTATACCTCGTATTCGCTTCAAAACAATGTAAATGCGACACTTCCATGCTAGGAAACAGCGTTTGCAGATGTCTACGTATCATAGCAATATAGTTCTAATGCTTCTTAAAGCGCGATATCGCATCTCACTACTATGTTTCATGATAAGTTGTAGTAATCATTGCGAAGTGTCATCTATACCTCGTATTCACATCAAAAGAATGTAAATGCGACACTTACATGCTAGGTAATAGCGTTTGCAGATGTCAACGCATCGTAGCAATAGAGGTCTAATGCTTCTTTAAACGCAGATGTCTACGTATATTAGCAATAGATTTCTAACGCTTCTCAAAACGCGATATCGCATCTCACTGCTATGTTTCATGAGAAGATATAATATTCATTGCGAAGTGTCATGTATATCTCGTATTCACTTCAAACGAATGTAAATGCGACACTTCCATGCTAGGAAATAGCGTTTGCAGATGTCTACGTATCGTAGCAATAGAGTTCTAATGCTTCTTAAAACGCGATATCGCATGTCACTGCTATGTTTCATGATAAGATATAATATTCATTATGGAGTGATATGCATACCTCGTACTCACTTCAAAAGAAAGTAAATGCGAGCCTTCCATGCTAGGGAATAGCCTTTGCAGATGTCTACGTATCGTAGCAATAGAGTTCTAATGTTTCTTAGAACGCGATATCGCATCTCACTTTTATGTTTCATGATAAGATATAATATTCATTGCGAAGTGTCATGTATACCTCGTATTCACTTCAAAAGAATGTAAATGCGACACTTCCATGCTAGGATATAGCGTTTGCAGATGTCTACGTATCGTAGCAATAGAGTTCTAGTGCTTCTCAAAACGCGATATAGCACCTCATTCCTATGTTTCATGATAAGATATAATATTCATTGCGAAGTGTCATGTATATGTCGTATTCACTTCAAACGAATGTAAATGCGACACTTCCATGCTAGGAAATAGCGTTTTCAGATGTCTACGTATCGTAGCAATAGAGTTCTAATGCTTCCCAAAACGCGATATAGCACCTCATTCCTATGTTTCATGATAAGATATAATATTCATTGCGAAGTGTCATGTATATCTCGTATTCACTTCAAACGAATGTAAATGCGACACTTCCATGCTATGAAATAGCGTTTGCAGATGTCTACGTATCGTAGCAATAGAGTTCTAATGCTTCTTAAAACGCGATATCGCATCTCACTGCTATGTTTCATGAGTAGATATAATATTCATTGCGAAGTATCATGTATATCTCGTATTCACTTCAAACGAATGTAAATGCGACAATTCCATGCTAGGAAATAGCGTTTGCAGATGTCTACGTATCGTAGCAATAGAGTTCTAATGCTTCTTAAAACGCGATATCGCATGTCACTGCTATGTTTCATGATAAGATATAATATTCATTATGGAGTGATATGCATACCTCGTACTCACTTCAAAAGAAAGTAAATGCGAGCCTTCCATGCTAGGGAATAGCCTTTGCAGATGTCTACGTATCGTAGCAATAGAGTTCTAATGTTTCTTAGAACGCGATATCGCATCTCACTTTTATGTTTCATGATAAGATATAATATTCATTGCGAAGTGTCATGTATACCTCGTATTCACTTCAAAGGAATGTAAATGCGACACTTCCATGCTAGGATATAGCGTTTGCAGATGTCTACGTATCGTAGCAATAGAGTTCTAGTGCTTCTCAAAACGCGATATAGCACCTCATTCCTATGTTTCATGATAAGATATAATATTCATTGCGAAGTGTCATGTATATCTCGTATTCACTTCAAGCGAATGTAAATGCAACACTTCCATGCTAGGAAATAGCGTTTTCAGATGTATACGTATCGTAGCAATAGAGTTCTAATGCTTCCCAAAACGCGATATAGCACCTCATTCCTATGTTTCATGATAAGATATAATATTCATTGCGAAGTGTCATGTATATCTCGTATTCACTTCAAACGAGTGTAAATGCGACACTTCCATGCTAGGAAATAGCGTTTGCAGATGTCTACGTATCGTAGCAATAGAGTTCTAATGCTTCTTAGAACGCGATATCGCATCTCACTTCTATGTTTCACGATAACATATAATATTCATTGCGAAGTGTCATGTATACCTCGTATTCACTTCAAAAGAATGTAAATATGACACTTCCATGCTAGGAAATAGCGTTTGCAGATGTCTACGTATCGTAGCTATAGAGTCCTAATGCTTCTTAAAACGAGATGCCTCATTACATTTCTATGTTCCGTGATAAGATATAATATTCATTGTGGAGTGTCATGTATTCTCGTATTCACTTCAAGTGAATGTAAATGCGACACTTCCATGCCAGGAAGTAGCGTTTGCAGATGTCTACGTATCGTAGCAATTGGGTTCTAATGCTTCTTAAAACGCGATATCGCATCTCACTTCTATGTATCGTGACAAGATATAATATTCATTGCGAAGTGTCATGTATACCTCGATTTCACTTCACAAGAATGTAAATGCGACACTTCCTTGCTAGGAAATATTGTTTGCAGATGTCTACGTATCACAGCAATAGAGTACTAATGCTTCTTAAAACGAGATGTCGTATTTCATTTCTATGCTTCGTAATAAGATATAATATTCATTGTGTAATGTTATGTATACCTCGTATTCACTTCAGTGGAATGTAAGTGCGAAATTTCCTTGCTAGGAAATAGAGTTTGCAGATGTCTACGTATATTAGCAATAGAGTTCTAATGCTTCCCAAAACACGATATAGCACCTCATTCCTATGTTTCATGATAAGATATAATATTCATTGCGAAGTGTCATGTATATATCGTATTCACTTCAAACGAATGTAAATGCGACACTTCCATGCTAGGAAATAGCGTTTGCAGATGTCTACGTATCGTAGCAATAGAGTCCTAATGCTTCTTAAAACGAGATGCCTCATTACATTTCTATGTTCCGTGATAAGATATAATTTTCATTGCGAAGTGTCATATATATCTCGTATTCACTTCAAACGAGTGTAAATGCGACACTTCCATGCTAGGAAATAGCGTTTGCAGATGTCTACGTATCGTAGCAATAGAGTTATAATGCTTCTTAAAACGCGATATCGCATCTCACTGCTATGTTTCATGAGAAGATATAATATTCATTGCGAAGTGTCATGTATATCTCGTATTCACATCAAAAGAATGTAAATGCGACACTTCCATGCTAGGAAATAGCGTTTGCAGATGTCTACGTATCGTAGCAATAGAGTTCTAATGCTTCTTAAAACGCGATATCGCATCTCACTGCTATGTTTCATGATAAGATATAATATTCATTATGGAGTGATATGCATACCTCGTACTCACTTCAAAAGAAAGTAAATGCGAGCCTTCCATGCTAGGGAATAGCCTTTGCAGATGTCTACGTATCGTAGCAATAGAGTTCTAATGTTTCTTAGAACGCGATATCGCATCTCACTTTTATGTTTCATGATAAGATATAATATTCATTGCGAAGTGTCATGTATACCTCGTATTCACTTCAAAGGAATGTAAATGCGACACTTCCATGCTAGGATATAGCGTTTGCAGATGTCTACGTATCGTAGCAATAGAGTTCTAGTGCTTCTCAAAACGCGATATAGCACCTCATTCCTATGTTTCATGATAAGATATAATATTCATTGCGAAGTGTCATGTATATCTCGTATTCACTTCAAGCGAATGTAAATGCGACACTTCCATGCTAGGAAATAGCGTTTTCAGATGTCTACGTATCGTAGCAATAGAGTTCTAATGCTTCCCAAAACGCGATATAGCACCTCATTCCTATGTTTCATGATAAGATATAATATTCATTGCGAAGTGTCATGTATATCTCGTAT
This sequence comes from Xylocopa sonorina, assembly GCF_050948175.1. Lineage (NCBI taxonomy): Eukaryota > Metazoa > Arthropoda > Insecta > Hymenoptera > Apidae > Xylocopa > Xylocopa sonorina. Next base: position 309,672 of record NW_027490289.1, read on the forward strand.
TCACTTCAAACGAGTGTAAATGCGACACTTCCATGCTAGGAAATAGCGTTTGCAGATGTCTACGTATCGTAGCAATAGAGTTCTAATGCTTCTGAAAACGCGATATCGCATCTCACTGCTATGTTTCATGAGAAGATATAATATTCATTGCGAAGTGTCATGTATATCTCGTATTCACTTCAAACGAATGTAAATGCGACACTTCCATGCTAGGAAATAGCGTTTGCAGATGTCTACGTATCGTAGCAATAGAGTTCTAATGCTTCTTAAAACGCGATATCGCATGTCACTGCTATGTTTCATGATAAGATATAATATTCATTATGGAGTGATATGCATACCTCGTACTCACTTCAAAAGAAAGTAAATGCGACCCTTCCATGCTAGGGAATAGCCTTTGCAGATGTCTACGTATCGTAGCAATAGAGTTCTAATGTTTCTTAGAACGCGATATCGCATCTCACTTTTATGTTTCATGATAAGATATAATATTCATTGCGAAGTGTCATGTATACCTCGTATTCACTTCAAAAGAATGTAAATGCGACACTTCCATGCTAGGATATAGCGTTTGCAGATGTCTACGTATCGTAGCAATAGAGTTCTAGTGCTTCTCAAAACGCGATATAGCACCTCATTCCTATGTTTCATGATAAGATATAATATTCATTGCGAAGTGTCATGTATATCTCGTATTCACTTCAAACGAATGTAAATGCGACACTTCCATGGTAGGAAATAGCGTTTGCAGATGTCTACGTATCGTAGCTATAGAGTTCTAATGCTTGTTAAAACGCGATATCGCATCTGACTGCTATGTTTCACGAGAAGATATAATATTCATTATGGAGTGTTATGAATACCTCGTACTCACTTCAAAAGAATGTAAATGCGACCCTCCCATCCTAGGAAATAGCGCTTGCAGATGTCTACGTATCGTAGCAATAGAGTTCTAATGCTTCTTAGAACGCGACATCGCATCTCACTTTTATGTTTCATGATAAGATATAATATTCATTGCGAAGTGTCATGTATACCTCGTATTCACTTCAAAAGAATGTAAATGCGACACTTCCATGCTAGGAAATAGCGTTTGCAGATGTCTACTTATCGTAGCAATAGATTTCTAATGCTTCTCAAAACGCGATATAGCACCTCATTCCTATGTTTCATGATAAGATATAATATTCATTGCGAAGTGTCATGTATATCTCGTATTCACTTCAAACGAATGTAAATGCGACACTTCCATGCTAGGAAATAGCGTTTGCAGATGTCTACGTATCGTAGCAATAGAGTTCTAATGCTTCTCAAAACGCGATATAGCACCTCATTCCTATGTTTCATGATAAGATGTAATATTCATTGCGAAGTGTCATGTATATCTCGTATTCACTTCAAACGAGTGTAAATGCGACACTTCCATGCTAGGAAATAGCGTTTGCAGATGTCTACGTATCGTAGCAATAGAGTACTAATGCTTCTTAAAACGCGATATCGCATCTCACTGCTATGTTTCATGAGAAGATATAATATTCATTGCGAAGTGTCATGTATATCTCGTATTCACTTCAAACGAATGTAAATGCGACACTTCCATGCTAGGAAATAGCGTTTGCAGATGTCTACGTATTGTAGCTATAGAGTTCTAATGCTTCTTAAAACGCGATATCGCATCTCACTGCTATGTTTCATGATAAGATATAATATTCATTATGGAGTGATATGTATACCTCGTACTCACTTCAAAAGAAAGTAAATGCGACCCTTCCATGCTAGGGATTAGCCTTTGCAGATGTCTACGTATCGTAGCCACAGAGTTCTAATGCTTCATAGAACGCGATATCGCATCTCACATTTATGTTTCATGATAAGATACAATATTCATTGCGATGTGTCATGTATACCTCGTATTCACTTCAAAAGAATGTAAATGCAACACTTCCATGCTAGGAAATAGCGTTTGCAGATGTGTACGTATCGTAGCAATAGAGTTCTAATGCTTCTCAAAACGCGATATAGCACCTCATTCCTATGTTTCATGATAAGATATAATATTCATTGCGAAGTGTCATGTATATCTCGTATTCACTTCAAACGAATGTAAATGCGACACTTCCATGCTAGGAAATAGCGTTTGCAGATGTCTACGTATTGTAGCTATAGAGTTCTAATGCTTGTTAAAACGCGATATCGCATCTGACTGCTATGTTTCATGAGAAGATATAATATTCATTGCGAAGTGTCACGTATATCTCGTATTCACTTCAAACGAGTGTAAATGCGACACTTCCATGCTAGGAAATAGCGTTTGCAGATGTCTACGTATCGTAGCAATAGAGTTCTAATGCTTCTTAAAACGCGATATCGCATCTCACTGCTATGTTTCATGATAAGATATAATATTCATTATGGAGTGTCATGTATACCTCGTATTCACTTCAAAAGGATGTAAATGCGACACTTCCTTGCTAGGAAATAGAGTTTCCAGATGACTACGTGTCGAAACAATAGAGTTCTAATGATTCTTAAAATGCCATATCGCATCTCACTTCTATGTTTCATGATAAGGTATAATATTCATTGCGAAGTGTCATGTATATCTCGTATTCACTTCAAACGAATGTAAATGCGACACTTCCATGCTAGGAAATAGCGTTTGCAGATGTCTACATATCGTAGCAATAGAGTTCTAATGCTTCTCAAAACGCGATATAGCACCTCATTCCTATGTTTCATGATAAGATATAATATTCATTGCGAAGTGTCATGTATATCTCGTATTCACTTCAAACGAATGTAAATGCGACACTTCCATGCTAGGAAATAGCGTTTGCAGATGTCTACGTATTGCAGCTATAGAGTTCTAATCCTTGTTAAAACGCGATATCGCATCTGACAGCTATGTTTCATGAGAAGATATAATATTCATTGCGAAGTGTCATGTATATCTCGTATTCACTTCAAACGAGTGTAAACGCGACACTTCCATGCTAGGAAATAGCGTTTGCAGATGTCTACGTATCGTAGCAATAGAGTTCTAATGCTTCTTAGAACGCGATATCGCATCTCACATCTATGTTTCACGATAAGATATAATATTCATTGCGAAGTGTCATGTATACCTCGTATTCACTTCAAAAGAGTGTAAATATGACACTTCCATGCTAGGAAATAGCGTTTGCAGATGTCTACGTATCGTAGCAATAGAGTCCTAATGCTTCTTAAAACGAGATGCCTCATTACATTTCTATGTTCCGTGATAAGATATAGTATTCATTGTGGAGTGTCATGTATACCTCGTATTCACTTCAAATGAATTTAAATGCGACACTTCCATGCCAGGAAGTAGCGTTTGCAGATGTCTACGTATCGTAGCAATAGGGTTCTAATGCTTCTTAAAACGCGATATCGCATCTCACTTCTAAGTATCATGACAAGATATAATATTCATTGCGAAGTGTCATGTATACCTCGATTTCACTTCACAAGAATGTAAATGCGACACTTCCTTGCTAGGAAATATTGTTTGCAGATGTCTACGTATCACAGCAATAGAGTACTAATGCTTCTTAAAACGAGATGTCGTATTTCATTTCTATGCTTCGTAATAAGATATAATATTCATTGTGTAATGTTATGTATACCTCGTATTCACTTCAGTGGTATGTAAGTGCGAAATTTCCTTGCTAGGAAATAGAGTTTGCAGATGTCTACGTATATTAGCAATAGAGTTCTAATGCTTCCCAAAACACGATATAGCACCTCATTCCTATGTTTCATGATAAGATATAATATTCATTGCGAAGTGTCATGTATATATCGTATTCACTTCAAACGAATGTAAATGCGACACTTCCATGCTAGGAAATAGCGTTTGCAGATGTCTAAGTATCGTAGCAATAGAGTTCTAATGCTTCTCATAACGCGATATAGCACCTCATTCCTATGTTTCATGATAAGATATAATTTTCATTGCGAAGTGTCATGTATATCTCGTATTCACTTCAAACGAATGTAAATGCGACACTTCCATGCCAGGAAATAGCGTTTGCAGATGTCTACGTATCGTAGCAATAGAGTTCTAAAGCTTCTCAAAACGCGATATAGCACCTCATTCCTATGTTTCATGATAAGATATAGTATTCATTGCGAAGTGTTATGTATACCTCGTATTCGCTTCAAAAGAATGTAAATGCGACACTTCCATGCTAGGAAACAGCGTTTGCAGATGTCTACGTATCGTAGCAAGAGGGTTCTAATGCTTCTTAAAACGCGATATCGCATCTCACTGCTATGTTTCATGATGAGATATAATATTCATTATGGAGTGTTATGTATACCTCGTACTCACTTCAAAAGAAATTAAATGCGACCCTTCCATGCTAGGGAATAGCCTTTGCAGATGTCTACGTATCGTAGCAATAGAGTTCTAATGCTTCTTAGAAAGCGACATCGCATCTCACTTTTATGTTTCATGATAAGATATAATATTCATTGCGAAGTGTCATGTATACCTCGTATTCACTTCAAAGGAATGTAAATGCGACACTTCCATGCTAGGAAATAGCGTTTGCAGATGTCTACTTATCGTAGCAATAGATTTCTAATGCTTCCCAAAACGCGATATAGCACCTCATTCCTATGTCTCATTATAAGATATAATATTCATTGCGAAGTGTCATGTATATCTCGTATTCACTTCAAACGAGTGTAAATGCGACACTTCCATGCTAGGAAATAGCGTTTGCAGATGTCTACGTATCGTAGCAATAGAGTACTAATGCTTCTTAAAACGCGATATCGCATCTCACTGCTATGTTTCATGAGAAGAAATAATATTCATTGCGAAGTGTCATGTATATCTCGTATTCACTTCAAACGAATGTAAATGCGACACTTCCATGCTAGGAAATAGCGTTTGCAGATGTCTACGTATCGTAGCTATAGAGTTCTAATGCTTGTTAAAACGCGATATCGCATCTGACTGCTATGTTTCATGAGAAGATATAATATTCATTGCGAAGTGTCACGTATATCTCGTATTCACTTCAAACGAGTGTAAATGCGACACTTCCATGCTAGGAAATAGCGTTTGCAGATGTCTACGTATCGTAGCAATAGAGTTCTAATGCTTCTTAAAACGCGATATCGCATCTCACTGCTATGTTTCATGATAAGATATAATATTCATTATGGAGTGTCATGTATACCTCGTATTCACTTCAAAAGGATGTAAATGCGACACTTCCTTGCTAGGAAATAGAGTTTCCAGATGACTACGTGTCGAAACAATAGAGTTCTAATGATTCTTAAAATGCCATATCGCATCTCACTTCTGTGTTTCATGATAAGGTATAATATTCATTGCGAAGTGTCATGTATATCTCGTATTCACTTCAAACGAATGTAAATGCGACACTTCCATGCTAGGAAATAGCGTTTGCAGATGTCTACATATCGTAGCAATAGAGTTCTAATGCTTCTCAAAACGCGATATAGCACCTCATTCCTATGTTTCATGATAAGATATAATATTCATTGCGAAGTGTCATGTATATCTCGTATTCACTTCAAACGAGTGTAAATGCGACACTTCCATGCTAGGAAATAGCGTTTGCAGATGTCTACGTATCGTAGCAATAGAGTACTAATGCTTCTTAAAACGCGATATCGCATCTCACTGCTATGTTTCATGAGAAGAAATAATATTCATTGCGAAGTGTCATGTATATCTCGTATTCACATCAAAAGAATGTAAATGCGACACTTCCATGCTAGGAAATAGCGTTTGCAGATGTCTACGTATTGCAGCTATAGAGTTCTAATGCTTGTTAAAACGCGATATCGCATCTGACTGCTATGTTTCATGAGAAGATATAATATTCATTGCGAAGTGTCATGTATATCTCGTATTCACTTCAAACGAGTGTAAATGCGACACTTCCATGCTAGGAAATAGCGTTTGCAGATGTCTACGTATCGTAGCAATAGAGTTCTAATGCTTCTTAGAACGCGATATCGCATCTCACATCTATGTTTCACGATAAGATATAATATTCATTGCGAAGTGTCATGTATACCTCGTATTCACTTCAAAAGAGTGTAAATATGACACTTCCATGCTAGGAAATAGCGTTTGCAGATGTCTACGTATCGTAGCAATAGAGTCCTAATGCTTCTTAAAACGAGATGCCTCATTACATTTCTATGTTCCGTGATAAGATATAGTATTCATTGTGGAGTGTCATGTATACCTCGTATTCACTTCAAATGAATTTAAATGCGACACTTCCATGCCAGGAAGTAGCGTTTGCAGATGTCTACGTATCGTAGCAATAGGGTTCTAATGCTTCTTAAAACGCGATATCGCATCTCACTTCTAAGTATCATGACAAGATATAATATTCATTGCGAAGTGTCATGTATACCTCGATTTCACTTCACAAGAATGTAAATGCGACACTTCCTTGCTAGGAAATATTGTTTGCAGATGTCTGCGTATCACAGCAATAGAGTACTAATGCTTCTTAAAACGAGATGTCGTATTTCATTTCTATGCTTCGTAATAAGATATAATATTCATTGTGTAATGTTATGTATACCTCGTATTCACTTCAGTGGAATGTAAGTGCGAAATTTCCTTGCTAGGAAATAGAGTTTGCAGATGTCTACGTATATTAGCAATAGAGTTCTAATGCTTCCCAAAACACGATATAGCACCTCATTCCTATGTTTCATGATAAGATATAATATTCATTGCGAAGTGTCACGTATATATCGTATTCACTTCAAACGAATGTAAATGCGACACTTCCATGCTAGGAAATAGCGTTTGCAGATGTCTAAGTATCGTAGCAATAGAGTTCTAATGCTTCTCATAACGCGATATAGCACCTCATTCCTATGTTTCATGATAAGATATAATTTTCATTGCGAAGTGTCATGTATATCTCGTATTCACTTCAAACGAATGTAAATGCGACACTTCCATGCCAGGAAATAGCGTTTGCAGATGTCTACGTATCGTAGCAATAGAGTTCTAAAGCTTCTCAAAACGCGATATAGCACCTCATTCCTATGTTTCATGATAAGATATAGTATTCATTGCGAAGTGTTATGTATACCTCGTATTCGCTTCAAAAGAATGTAAATGCGACACTTCCATGCTAGGAAACAGCGTTTGCAGATGTCTACGTATCGTAGCAAGAGGGTTCTAATGCTTCTTAAAACGCGATATCGCATCTCACTGCTATGTTTCATGATGAGATATAATATTCATTATGGAGTGTTATGTATACCTCGTACTCACTTCAAAAGAAATTAAATGCGACCCTTCCATGCTAGGGAATAGCCTTTGCAGATGTCTACGTATCGTAGCAATAGAGTTCTAATGCTTCTTAGAAAGCGACATCGCATCTCACTTTTATGTTTCATGATAAGATATAATATTCATTGCGAAGTGTCATGTATACCTCGTATTCACTTCAAAGGAATGTAAATGCGACACTTCCATGCTAGGAAATAGCGTTTGCAGATGTCTACTTATCGTAGCAATAGATTTCTAATGCTTCCCAAAACGCGATATAGCACCTCATTCCTATGTTTCATGATAAGATATAATATTCATTGCGAAGTGTCATGTATATCTCGTATTCACTTCAAACGAATGTAAATGCGACACTTCCATGCTAGGAAATAGCGTTTGCAGATGTCTACGTATCGTAGCAATAGAGTACTAATGCTTCTTAAAACGCGATATCGCATCTCACTGCTATGTTTCATGAGAAGATATAATATTCATTGCGAAGTATCATGTATATCTCGTATTCACATCAAAAGAATGTAAATGCGACATTTCCATGCTAGGAAGTAGCGTTTGCAGATGTCTACGTATCGTAGCAATAGAGTTCTAATGCTTCTCAAAACGCGATATAGCACCTCATTCCTATGTTTCATGATAAGATATAATATTCATTGCGAAGTGTCATGTATATATCGTATTCACTTCAAACGAATGTAAATGCGACACTTCCATGCTAGGAAATAGCGCTTGCAGATGTCTAAGTATCGTAGCAATAGAGTTCTAATGCTTCTCATAACGCGATATAGCACCTCATTCCTATGTTTCATGATAAGATATAATTTTCATTGCGAAGTGTCATGTATATCTCGTATTCACTTCAAACGAGTGTAAATGCGACACTTCCATGCTAGGAAATAGCGTTTGCAGATGTCTACGTATCGCAGCAATAGAGCTCCAATGCTTCCTAAAACGCGATATCGCATCACTCTTCTATGTTTCATGATAAGGTATAATATTCATAGCGAACTGTCATGTATACCTCGTATTCACTTCAAATGAATGTAAATGCGACACTTCCATGCTAGGAAATAGCGTTTGCAGATGTCTACGTATCGTAGCAATAGAGTTCTAATGCTACTTAAAACGCGATATCGCATCTCACTGCTATGTTTCATGATAAGATATAATATTCATTATGGAGTGATATGCATACCTCGTACTCACTTCAAAAGAAAGTAAATGCGACCCTTCCATGCTAGGGAATAGCCTTTGCAGATGTCTACGTATCGTAGCAATAGAGTTCTAATGTTTCTTAGAACGCGATATCGCATCTCACTTTTATGTTTCATGATAAGATATAATATTCATTGCGAAGTGTCATGTATACCTCGTATTCACTTCAAAAGAATGTAAATGCGACACTTCCATGCTAGGAAATAGCGTTTGCAGATGTCTATGTATCGTAGCAATAGAGTTCTAGTGCTACTCAAAACGCGATATAGCACCTCATTCCTATGTTTCATGATAAGATATAATATTCATTGCGAAGTGTCATGTATATCTCGTATTCACTTCAAAAGAATGTAAATACGACACCTCCATGCTAGGAAATAGCGTTTGCAGATGTCTACGTATCGTAGCAATAGATTTCTAATGCTTCTTAAAACGCGATATCGCATCTCACTGCTATGTTTCATGAAAAGATATAATATTCATTATGGAGTGTTATGTATACATCGTACTCACTTCAAAAGAGTGTAAATGCGACCCTTCCATGCTAGGAAATAGCGTTTGCAGATGTCTACGTATTGTAGCTATAGAGTTCTAATGCTTGTTAAAACGCGATATCGCATCTGATTGCTATGTTTCCTGAGAAGATATAATATTCATTGCGAAGTGTCATGTATACCTCGTATTCACTTCAAAAGAATGTAATTGCGACACTTCCATGCTAGGAAATAGCGTTTGCAGATGTCTACTTATCGTAGCAATAGAGTTCTAATACTTCTCAAAACGCGATATAGCACCTCATTCCTATGTTTCATGATAAGATATAATATTCATTGCGAAGTGTCATGTATATCTCGTATTCACTTCAAGCGAGTGTAAATGCGACACTTCCATGCTAGGAAATAGCGTTTGCAGATGTCTACGTATCGTAGCAATAGAGTACTAATGCTTCTTAAAACGCGATATCGCATCTCACTGCTATGTTTCATGAGAAGATATAATATTCATTGCGAAGTGTCATGTGCATCTCGTATTCACATCAAAAGAATGTAAATGCGACACTTCCATGCTAGGAAGTAGCGTTTGCAGATGTCTACGTATCGTAGCAATAGAGTTCTAATGCTTCTCAAAACGCGATATAGCACCTCATTCCTATGTTTCATGATAAGATATAATATTCATTGCGAAGTGTCATGTATATCTCGTATTCACTTCAAACGAATGTAAATGCGACACTTCCATGCTAGGAAATAGCGTTTTCAGATGTCTACGTATCGTAGCAATAGAGTTCTAATGCTTCTCAAAACGCGATATAGCACCACATTCCTATGTTTCATGATAAGATATAATATTCATTGCGAAGTGTCATGTATATCTCGTATTCAATTCAAACGAGTGTAAATGCGACACTTCCATGCTAGGAAATAGCGTTTGCAGATGTCTACGTATTGTAGCTATAGAGTTCTAATGCTTCTTAAAACGCGATATCGCATCTCACTGCTATGTTTCATGATAAGATATAATATTCATTATGGAGTGATATGTATACCTCGTACTCACTTCAAAAGAAAGTAAATGCGACCCTTCCATGCTAGGGAATAGCCCTTGCAGATGTCTACGTATCGTAGCAATAGAGTTCTAATGCTTCATAGAACGCGATATCGCATCTCACTTTTATGTTTCATGATAAGATATAATATTCATTGCGATGTATCATGTATACCTCGTATTCACTTCAAAAGAATGTAAATGCAACACTTCCATGCTAGGAAATAGCGTTTGCAGATGTCTACGTATCGTAGCAATAGAGTTCTTGTGCTTCTCAAAACGCGATATAGCACCTCATTCCTATGTTTCATGATAAGATATAATATTCATTGCGAAGTGTCATGTATATCTCGTATTCACTTCAAACAAATGTAAATGCGACAATTCCATGCTAGGAAATAGCGTTTGCAGATGTCTACGTATTGTAGCTATAGAGTTCTAATGCTTGTTAAAACGCGATATCGCATCTGATTGCTATGTTTCATGAGAAGATATAATATTCATTGCGAAGTGTCATGTATATCTCGTATTCACTTCAAACGAGTGTAAATGCGACACTTCCATGCTAGGAAATAGCGTTTGCAGATGTCTACGTATTGTAGCTATAGAGTTCTAATGCATCTTAAAACGCGATATCGCATCTCACTGCTATGTTTCATGATAAGATATATAATTCATTATGGAGTGATATGTATACCTCGTACTCACTTCAAAAGAAAGTTAATGCGACCCTTCCATGCTAGGGAATAGCCTTTGCAGATGTCTACGTATCGTAGCAATAGAGTTCTAATGCTTCATAGAACGCGATATCGCATCTCACTTTTATGTTTCATGATAAGATATAATATTTATTGCGAAGTGTCATGTACACCTCGTATTCACTTCAAAAGAATGTAAATGCAACACTTCCATGCTAGGAAATAGCGTTTGCAAATGTCTACGTATCGTAGCAATAGAGTTCTAGTGCTTCTCAAAACGCGATATAGCACCTCATTCTTATGTTTCATGATAAGATATAATATTCATTGCGAAGTGTCATGTATATCTCGTATTCACTTCAAACGAATGTAAATGCGACACTTCCATGCTAGGAAATAGCGTTTGCAGATGTCTACGTATTGTAGCTATAGAGTTCTAATGCTTGTTAAAACGCGATATCGCATCTGACTGCTATGTTTCATGAGAAGATATAATATTCATTGCGAAGTGTCATGTATATCTCGTATTCACTTCAAACGAGTGTAAATGCGACACTTCCATGCTGGGAAATAGCCTTTGCAGATGTCTACGTATCGTAGCAATAGAGTTCTAATGCTTCTTAAAACGCGATATCGCATCTCACTGCTATGTTTCATGATAAGATATAATATTCATTATGGAGTGTCATGTATACCTCGTATTCACTTCAAAAGGATGTAAATGCGACACTTCCTTGCTAGGAAATAGAGTTTCCAGATGACTACGTGTCGAAACAATAGATTTCTAATGATTCTTAAAATGCCATATCGCATCTCACTTCTATGTTTCATGATAAGATATAATATTCATTGCGAAGTGTCATGTATATCTCGTATTCACTTCAAACGAATGTAAATGCGACACTTCCATGCTAGGAAATAGCGTTTGCAGATGTCTACATATCGTAGCAATAGAGTTCTAATGCTTCTCAAAACGCGATATAGCACCTCATTCCTATGTTTCATGATAAGATATAATATTCATTGCGAAGTGTCATGTATATCTCGTATTCACTTCAAAAGAATGTATATGCGACACTTCCATGCTAGGAAATAGCGTTTGCAGATGTCTACGTATCGTAGCAATAGAGTTCTAATGATTCTTAAAATGCCATATCGCATCTCACTTCTATGTTTCATGATAAGATATAATATTCATTGCGAAGTGTCATGTATATCTCGTATTCACTTCAAACGAATGTAAATGCGACACTTCCATGCTAGGAAATAGCGTTTGCAGATGTCTACGTATCGTAGCAATAGAGTTCTAATGCTTCTTAGAACGCGATCTCGCATCTCACTCCTATGTTTCATGATAAGATATAATATTTATTGCGAAGTGTCATGTATACCTCGTATTCACTTCAAAAGAATGTAAATATGACACTTCCATGCTAGGAAATATTGTTTGCAGATGTCTACGTATCACAGCAATAGAGTACTAATGCTTCTTAAAACGAGATGCCGTATTTCACTTCTATGTTTCGTAATAAGATATAATATTCATTGTGTAATGTTATGTATACCTCGTATTCACTTCAGTGGAATGTAAGTGCGAAATTTCCTTGCTAGGAAATAGAGTTTGCAAATGTCTACGTATAATAGCAATAGAGTTCTAATGCTTCTCAAAACGCGATATAGCACCTCATTCCTAGGTTTCATGATAAGCTATAATATTCATTGCGAAGTGTCATGTATATCTCGTATTCACTTCAAAAGAATGTAAATGCGACACTTCCATGCTAGGAAATAGCGTTTGCAGATGTCTACGTATCGTAGCAATAGAGTTCTAATGCTTCTTAAAACGCGATATCGCATCTCACTGCTATGTTTCATGATAAGATATAATATTCATTATGGAGAGTTATGTATACCTCGTACTCACTTCAAAAGAATGTAAATGCGACCCTTCCATGCTAGGAAGTACCGTTTGGAGATGTCTACGTATCGTAGCAATAGGGTTCTAATGCTTCTCAAAACGCGATATCGCATCTCACTTCTATGTTTCATGATAAGATATAATGTTCATTGCGAAGTGTCATCTATACCTCGTATTCACTTCAAAAGAATGTAAATATGACACTTCCATGCTAGGAAATAGCATTTGCAGATGTCTACGTATCGTAGCAATAGAGTTCTAATGCGTCTTAAAACGAGATGCCGCATTTCATTTCTATGTTTCGTGATAAGATATAATATTCATTGTGTAATGTTATGTATACCTCGTTTTCACTTCAGTGGAATGCCAGTGGAATGTAAGTGTAATGCTAGGAAATAGAGTTTGCAGATGTCTACGCATATTAGCAATAGAGTTCTAATGCTTCTTAAAACGCGATATCGCATCTCACTGCTATGTTTCATGATAAGATATAATATTCATTATGGAGTGTTATGTATACCTCGTACTCACTTCAAAAGAATGTAGATGCGACCCTTCCATGCTAGGAAATAGCCTTTGCAGATGTCTACGTATCGTAGCTGTAGAGTTCTAATGCTTCTCAAAACGCGATATAGCACCTCATTCCTATGTTTCATGATAAGATATAATATTCATTGCGAAGTGTCATGTATATCTCGTATTCACTTCAAAAGAATGTAAATGCGACACTTCCATGCTAGGAAATAGCGTTTGCAGATGTCTACGTATCGTAGCAATAGAGTTCTAATGCTTCTTAAAACGCGATATCGCATCTCACTGCTATGTTTCATGATAAGATATAATATTCATTATGGAGAGTTATGTATACCTCGTACTCACTTCAAAAGAATGTAAATGCGACCCTTCCATGCTAGGAAGTACCGTTTGGAGATGTCTACGTATCGTAGCAATAGGGTTCTAATGCTTCTCAAAACGCGATATCGCATCACACTTCTATGTTTCATGATAAGATATAATGTTCATTGCGAAGTGTCATGTATACCTCGTATTCACTTCAAAAGAATGCAAATGCGACACTTCTTTGCTAGGAAATAGCGTTTGCAGATGTCTACGTATCGTAGCAATAGAGTTCTAATGCTTCTTATATCGCGATATCGCATCTGATTTCTATGTTTCATGATAAAATATAATATTCATTGTGCAGTGTTATGAATACCTCGTATTCACTTCAAAATAATGTAAGCGCGACACTTCCTTGCTTGGAAATAGCGTTTGCAGATGCCTACGTATCGAACCAATAGATTTTTAATGCTTCTTAAATCGCCATATCGCATCTCATTTCTTTGTTTCATGATGAGATATAATATTCATTGTGCAGTGTTATGAATACCTCGTATACACTTCAAAAGAATGTAAATGCGACACTTCCTTGCTAGGAAGTAGCGTTTGCAGATGTCTACGTATCGAACCAATAGAGTTCTAATGCTTCTTAGATCGCCATATCGCATCTCCTTTCTACGTTTCATGATAATATATAATATTCATTGCGAAGTGTCATGTATACCTCGCACACACTTCAAATAAATGTGAATGCGACAGTTCCCTGCTAGGATATTGCGTTTGCAGATATCTTCGTATCGAATAAATACAGTTCTAAAGTATCTTAAATCGCCATATTGCATCTCATTTCTATGTTTCATGATAAGATATAATATTCATTGTCGAGTGCTATGTATACCTCGTATTCACTTCAAAAGAATGTAAACGCGACACTTCCTTGCAAGGAAATAGCGTTTGCAGATGTCTACGTATGGAAGCAATAGATTTCTAATTCTTCTTAAATCGTCATATCGCATCTCATTTCTATGTTTCACGATAAGATGTAATATTCATTGCGTAGTGTCATGTATAGCTCGTATATACTTCAAATGGATGTAAATGCGACACTTCCCTGCTAGGAAATAGCGTTTGCAGATGTCTACGTATCGTGGAATTATTGTTCTTATGCTTCTCGAAATGCGATATGGATTCTCATTTCTATGTTTCACGATAATATATAATATTCATTGCGATGTGTCATGTATACCTCGCATACGCTTAAAATGAATGTAAATACGACACTACCTTCCTAAGGAATAGCGTTTGCAGATGTCTACGTATCGATGCAATAGTGCTCTAATGCTTCTTAAATCGCGATATCGCATCTCATTCCTATGTTTCATGATAGGATATAATATTCATTGCGAAGTGTCATGTATACCTCGTATTCACTTCAAAAGAATGTAAATGCCTCACATCCTTGCTAGGAAATAGCGTTTGCAGATGTCTACGTATCGAAGCAATAGATTTCTAAAGCTTGCTAATGCGCGATATTGCATCCCATATCTATGTTTCATGATAATATATAATGTTCATTGCAAAGTGTCATGTATACCTCGCATACACTTCAAATGAATGTGAATGCGACAGTTCCATGCTAGGAAATAGCGTTTGCAGATGTCATCGTATCGAAGCAATAGGGATCTAATGCTTCTTAAATCGCCATATCGCTCCGCATTTCTATGTTTCATGATAATATATAATATTCACTGCGAAGTGTCATGTATACCTCGCATACACTTCAATTGAATGTACATGCGACACTTTCTTGCTAGGAAAAAGCGTTTGCAGATGTCCACGTATCGAAGAAGCAGAATTCCAATGCTTCTTAAATCGCCATATCGCATGTCATTTTTATGTTTCATGATAATATATAATATTTACTGCGAAGTGTCATGTATACCTAATATACACATCAAATGAATGTAAATGCGACACATCCTTGCTAGGAAATAGCGTTTGCAGATGTCTCCGTATCGAAGAAATAGTGTTCTAATGCTTCTTAAATCGCGATATCGCATCTCATTTCTATGATTGGTGATAA
Organism: Xylocopa sonorina; assembly: GCF_050948175.1. Taxonomy (NCBI): domain Eukaryota; kingdom Metazoa; phylum Arthropoda; class Insecta; order Hymenoptera; family Apidae; genus Xylocopa; species Xylocopa sonorina. Next base: position 325,295 of record NW_027490289.1, read on the forward strand.
GATATAATATTCATTGCGAAGTGTCATGCTTACCTCGTATTCATTTCAAAAGAATGTAAATGCGACACTTCCTTGCTAGGAAATAGCGTTTGCAGATATCTACGTATCGAAGCAATAGTGTTCTAATGCTTCTTAAATCGTCATATCGCATCACATTTCTATGTTTCATGATAAGATATAATATTCATTGCGAAGTGTCATGTATACCTCGTATTCCTTTCAAAAGAATGTAAATGCGACACTTCCTTGCTAGGACATAGCGTTGGCTGATGTCCACGTATCGAAGCAATAGAGTTCTAATGCTTCTCAAAACGCGATATCGCACCTCATTTCTATGTTTCGTGACAAGATATAATATTCATTACGAAATGTCACTTATATCTCGCATACGCTTCAAATGAATGTAATTGCGACACTTCCTTCCTAGGAAATAGCGTTTGCAGGTGTCTATGTGTCATGGCAATAGAGTTCTAACTCTTCTTCAAACGCGAGATCGCAACTCATTTCTATGTTTCATGATGAGATATAATATTCATTGCGAAGTGTCATGTATACCTCGTATTCACCTCAAAAGGATGTAAATGCGACACTTCCTTGCTAGGAAATAGCGTTTGCAGATGTATACGTATCGAAGCAATAGACTTCTAATGCTTCATAAATCACCATACCGCATCTCATTTCTATGTTTTATGATAAGACATAATATTCATTGTGCAGTGTTATGTATATTTCGTCTACTCTTCAAATGAATGTAAATGCGACACTACCTCGCTAGGAAATAGCGTTTGCCGATGTCTGCGTATCGAAGCAATAGTGTTCTAATGCTTCTTAAATCGCCATATCGTATCTTATTTCTATGCTTCATGATAGATATAATATTCATTGTGCAGTGCTATGTACACCTCGCATACACTTCAAAAGAATGTAAACGCGACAAATCCTTGCCAGGAAATAGCGTTTGCAGATGTCTACGTATCGAAGCAATAGAGTTCTAATGCTTCTCAAAACGCGATAGCGCATCTCATTCCTATGTTTCATGATAAGATATAATATTTAATGTGCAGTGTTATGTACTCCTCGTATTCACTACAAAAGAAAGTGAATGCGACAATACCTTGCCAGGAAATAGCGTTTGCAGATGTCTCCGTATCGAAGAAATAGTGTTCTAATACTTCTTAAATCGCGATATCGCATCTCTTTTCTATGTTTCGTGATAAGATACAATATTCATTGCGAAGTGTCATGCTTACCTCGTATTCATCTCAAAAGAATGTAAATGCGACACTTCCTTGCTAGGAAATAGCGTTTGAAGATGTCTCCGTATCGAAGCAATAGTGTTCTAATGCTTCTCAAAACGCGATATCGCTACTCATTTCTTTGTTTCATGATAAGATATAGTATTCATTGTGCAGTGTTATGTATACCTCGACTTCACTTCAATAGAATGTAAATGCTACAATTCCTTGCTAGGAAATAGCGTTTGCAGATGTCTACGTATCGAAGCAATAGGTTTCTAAAGCTTGCTAATTCGCGATATCGCATCTCATACCTATGTTTCATGATAATATATAATATTCATTGCGAAGTGTCATGTATATCTCGTATATACTTCAAACGGATGTAAATGCGACACTTCCTTGCTAGGAAATAGCGTTGGCAGATGTCTACCAATCGAAGCAATAGGATTCTAATGCTTCTTAAATCGCCCTATCGCATCTCATTTCAATGTTTCATGATAAGGTATAATATTCTTTGCAAAGTGCCATGTATACCTCGTATTCACTTCAAAAGAATGTAAACGCGACTCTTCCATGCTAGGAAGTAGCGTTTGCAGATGTCTACGTATCGTAGCAATAGAGTTCCAATGCTTCTTAGAACGCGAAATCGCATCTCATTTCTGTGTTTCATGATTACATATAATATTCATTCCGAAGTGTTATGTAAATTTAGTCTACGACTCAAATTAATGTAAATGCGACACTTTCTTTCTAGGAAATAGCGTTTGCAGATGTCTACGTATGGTAGCAATAGAGATCTAATGCTTCTTAGAACGCGATATCGCATCTCATTACTGTGTTTCGTGATGAGATATAATAATCAATGTGCAGTGTTATGTATTCGTCGTCAACACTTCAAAAGAATGTAAATGCGACACTTCCTTGCTAGGAAATAGCTGGTCCAGATGTCGACGTATCGAAACAATAGTGTCCTAATGCTTCTTAAAACGCGATATCGCATCTCACTTCTGTGTTACGTGATAAGATATAATGTTCATTGCGATGTGTCATGTATACCTCGCATTCGCTTCAAAAGAATGTAAATGCGAATCTTCCTTGCTAGGAAATAGCGTTTGCACATGTCTACGTATCCAAGCAATGGAGTTCTAATGCTTCTTAAGACGTGATATCGCATCTCATTCCTATGTTTCATGGCAAGATATAATATCCATTGCGAAGTGTCATGTATACTTCGTATTCACTTCAAAAGAATGTAAATGCGACACTTCCTAGCTAGGAAATAGCGTTTGCTGATATCTGCGCATCGAGGCAATAGGGATCTAATGCTTCTTAAAACGCGATATCGCATCTCACTTCTATGTTACATGATAAGATATAATATTCAATGCGAAGTGTCATGTATACCTCGATTTCACTTCACAAGAATGTAAATGCGACACTTCCTTGCTAGGCAATAGCGTTTGCCGATGTCTACGTATCGAAGCAATAGTTTTCTAATGCTTCTTAAATCGTCATATCGCATCTCATATCTACGTTTCATGATAAGATATAATATTCATTGCGAAGTGTCATGTATACCTCGTATTCCTTTCAAAAGAATGTAAATGCGAGACTTCCTTCCTAGGAAGTAGCGTTTGCAGATGTCTACTTATCGAACCAACAGATTTCTAATGCATCTCAAATCGCCATGTCGCATCTCATTTCTATGTTTCATGATAAGGTATAATATTCAGTGTGCAGTGTTATGTATACCTCGTATTCACTTCAAAAGAATGTAAATGCGACACTTCCTTGCTTGGAAATAGCGTTTGCAGATGTCTACGTATCGAAGCAATAGACATCTAATGCTTCATAAATCGCCATATCGCAACTCATTTCGATGTTTCATGATAAGATATAATATTCCTTGCGAAGTGTTATGTATACCTCGTATTCACTTCAAAAGAATGTAAACGCGACAAATCCATGCCAGGAAATAGCGTTTGCAGATGTCTACGTATCGAAGCAATAGATTTCTAAAGCCTGCTAATTCGCGATAACGCATCTCATATCTATGTTTCATGATAATATATAATATTCATTGCGAAGTGTCATGTATACCTCGCATACACTTCAAATGAATGTAAATGCGACACTTCCTCTCTAGGAAATAGCATTTACAGATGTCTACGTAACGAAGTAATAGTGTTCTAATGCTTCTAAATCGTCATATCGCATCTCATTTCTATGTTGCATGATAAGGTATAATATTCATTGCGAAGTGTCATGTATACCTCGTATTCACTCCAAACGAATGCAAATGCGACACTTCCTTGCTAGGAAATAGCGTTTGCAGATATCTGCGCATCGAGGCAATAGGGAACTAATGCTTCTTAAAACGCGATATCGCTTCTCATTTCTATGTTTCATGATAAGATATAATATTCATTGCGATGTGTCAGGTATACCTCGCACACAGTTCAAATGAATGTAAATGCAACAATTCCTTGCTAGGAAATAGCGTTTGCAGATGACTACGTATCGAAGCAGTAGATTTGTAATGCTTGTTAAAACGAGATATCGCATCTCATTTGTATGTTTCATGATGAGATATAATATTCATTGCGAAGTGTCATGTATACCTCGTATTCACTTCAAAAGAATGTAAATGCGAATCTTCCTTGCTAGAAAATAGCGTTCGCAGATGACTACGTATCGTAGCAATAGAGTTCTAATGCTTCTCAAAACGCGATATCGCATCTCATTCCTATGCTTCATGATAAGATATAATATTCATAGCGAAGTGTCATGTATACCTCGTATTCACTCCAAACGAATGCAAATGCGACACTTCCTTGCTAGGAAATAGCGCTTGCAGATGTCTACGTATCGTAGCATTAGTGTTATAATGCTTCTCAAAACGCGATATCGCTACACATTTCTATGTTTCATGATAAGAAATAGTATTCATTGTGCAGTGTTATGTATACCTCGAATTCACTTCAATAGAATGTAAATGCTACAATTCCTTGCTAGGAAATAGCGTTTGCAGATGTCGACGTATCGAAGAAATAGTGTTCTAATGCTTCTTAAATCGCTATATCGCATCTCATTTCTATGTTTCATGATAAGATATAATATTCATTGCGCAGTGTTATGAATATTTCGTATTCACTTCAAAAGAATGTAAATGCGACACTTCCTTGCTAGGCCATAGCGTTTGCCGATGTCTACGTATCGAAGCAATAGTTTTCTAATGCTTCTTAAATCGTCATATCGCATCTCATATCTACGTTTAATGATAAGATATAATATTCATTGCGAAGTGTCATGTATACCTCGCAAACTCTTCAAATGAATGTAAAAGCGTCACTTCCTAGCTAGGAAATAGCGTTTGCAGATGTCTACGTATCGATGCAGTCCATTTCTAATTCTTCTTAAAGCGGGATATCGCAACTCATTTCAATGTTTCATGATAAGGTATAATAATCATTGCGATGTGTTATGTATTCCTCGTCTACACTTCAGATGAATGTAAGTGCGACAATTCCTTGCCAGGAAATAGCGTTTGCAGATGTCTACGAATCGAAGCAGTAGATTTCTAAAGCTTGCTAATTCGCGAAATCGCATCTCATATCTATGTTACGTGATAAGATATAATGTTCATTGCGAAGTGTCATGTATACCTCGCATTCACTTCAAAAGAATGTAAGTGCGACACTACCTTGCTAGGATATAGCGTTTGCATATGTCTACGTATCGAAGCAGTAGAGTTCTAATGCTTCTTAAAACGTGATGTCGCACCTTATTTCTGTGTTCCATGATAAGACATAATATTCATTGCGAAGTGTCATGTATAACTCCTATTCACTTCAAATGAACGTAAATGCGACACATCCTTTCTAGGAAATAGCGTTTGCAAATGTCTACGTATCGAAGCAATAGTGTTCTAAAGCTTCTTAAAACACGATATCGCATCTCATTTCTATGTTTCATGATAAGATCTATTATTCATTGCGAAGTGTCACTTATACCTCGTATTCACTTCAAATGAATGTAAATGCGACACTTCCATGCTAGGAAATAGCGTTTGCAGATGCCTACGTATCGTAGCAATAGCGTTCTAATGCTTCTCAAGACGCGATATAGCACCTCATTCCTATGTTTCATGATAAGATATAATATTCATTTCGAAGTGTCATGTATATCTCGTATTCACTTCAAAAGAATGTAAACGCGACACTTCCATGCTTGGAAATAGTGTTTGCAGATGTCTACGTATCGTAGCAATAGATTTCTAATGCTTCTTAAAACGCGATATCGCATCTCACTGCTATGTTTCATGAAAAGATATAATATTCATTGCGAAGTGTCATGTATACCTCGTATTCTCTTCAAAAGAATGTAAATGCGACACTTCCATGCTAGGAAGTAGCGTTTGCAGATGTCTACGTATCGTAGCAGTAGGTTTCTAATGCTTCTTAGAACGCGATATCGCATCTCACTTCTATGTTCCATGATAAGATATAATATTCATTGCGAAGTGTCATGTATACCTCGATTTCACTTCACAAGAATGTAAATGCGACACTTCCTTGCTAGGAAATATTGTTTGCAGATGTCTACGTATCACAGCAATAGAGTACTAACGATTCTTAAAACGAGATGTCGTATTTCGTTTCTATGTTTCGTAAGAAGATATAATATTCATTATGGAGTGTTATGTATACCTCGCACTCACTTCAAGAGAGTGTAAATGCGACACTTCCATGCTAGGAAATAGCGTTTGCAGATGTCTACGTATCGTAGCAATAGATTTCTAATGCTTCTTAAAACGCGATATCGCATCTCACTGCTATGTTTCATGAAAAGATATAATATTCATTGCGAAGTGTCATGTATACCTCGTATTCACTTCAAAAGAATGTAAATGCGACACTTCCATGCTAGGAAGTAGCGTTTGCAGATGTCTACGTATCGTAGCAATAGGTTTCTAATGCTTCTTAGAACGCGATATCGCATCTCACTTCTATGTTCCATGATAAGATATAATATTCATTGCGAAGTGTCATGTATACCTCGTATTCACTTCAAAAGAATGTAAATGCGACACTTCCATGCTAGGAAGTAGCGTTTGCAGATGTCTACGTATCGTAGCAATAGGTTTCTAATGCTTCATAGAACGCGATATCGCATCTCACTTGTATGTTCCATGATAGGATATAATATTCATTGCGAAGTGTCATGTATACCTCGATTTCACTTCACAAGAATGTAAATGCGACACTTCCTTGCTAGGAAATATTGTTTGCAGATGTCTACGTATCACAGCAATAGAGTACTAACGATTCTTAAAACGAGATGTCGTATTTCGTTTCTATGTTTCGTAATAAGATATAATATTCATTATGGAGTGTTATGTATACCTCGCACTCACTTCAAAAGAGTGTAAATGCGACACTTCCATGCTAGGAAATAGCGTTTGCAGATGTCTACGTATCGTAGCAATAGATTTCTAATGCTTCTTAAAACGCGATATCGCATCTCACTGCTATGTTTCATGAAAAGATATAATATTCATTGCGAAGTGTCATGTATACCTCGAATTCACTTCAAAAGAATGTAAATGCGACACTTCCATGCTAGGAAGTAGCGTTTGCAGATGTCTACGTATCGTAGCAATAGGTTTCTAATGCTTCGTAGAACGCGATATCGCATCTCACTTCTATGTTCCATGATAAGATATAATATTCATTGCGAAGTGTCATGTATACCTCGATTTCACTTCACAAGAATGTAAATGCGACACTTCCTTGCTAGGAAATATTGTTTGCAGATGTCTACGTATCACAGCAATAGAGTACTAACGATTCTTAAAACGAGATGTCGTATTTCGTTTCTATGTTTCGTAATAAGATATAATATTTATTATGGAGTGTTATGTATACCTCGCACTCACTTCAAAAGAGTGTAAATGCGACACTTCCATGCTAGGAAATAGCGTTTGCAGATGTCTACGTATCGTAGCAATAGATTTCTAATGCTTCTTAAAACGCGATATCGCATCTCACTGCTATGTTTCATGAAAAGATATAATATTCATTGCGAAGTGTCATGTATACCTCGTATTCACTTCAAAAGAATGTAAATGCGACACTTCCATGCTAGGAAGTAGCGTTTGCAGATGTCTACGTATCGTAGCAATAGGTTTCTAATGCTTCTTAGAACGCGATATCGCATCTCACTTCTATGTTCCATGATAAGATATAATATTCATTGCGAAGTGTCATGTATACCTCGATTTCACTTCACAAGAATGTAAATGCGACACTTCCTTGCTAGGAAATATTGTTTGCAGATGTCTACGTATCACAGCAATAGAGTACTAACGATTCTTAAAACGAGATGTCGTATTTCATTTCTATGTTTCGTAATAAGATAAAATATTCATTATGGAGTGTTATGTATACCTCGCACTCACTTCAAAAGAGTGTAAATGCGACCCTTCCATGCTAGGAAATAGCGTTTGCAGATGTCTACGTATCGTAGCAATAGAGTTCTAATGCGTCTTAAAACGAGATGCCGCATTTCATTTCTATGTTTCGTGATAAGATATAATATTCATTGTGGAGTGTTATGTATACCTCGTATTCACTTCAGTGGAATGTAAGTGCGAAATTTCCTTGCTAGGAAATAGCGTTTGCAGATGTCTACGTATCGTAGCAATAGATTTCTTATGCTTCTTAAAACGCGATATCGCATCTCACTGCTATGTTTCATGAAAAGATATAATATTCATTATGGAGTGTTATGTATACCTCGTACTCACTTCAAAGGAGTGTAATTGCGACCCTTCCATGCTAGGAAATAGCGTTTACAGATGTCTACGTATCGTAGTAATAGAGTTCTAATGCTTCTTAGAGCGCGATATCGCATCTCACTTCTATGTTTCATGATAAGATATAATATTAATTGCGAAGTGTCATCTATACCTCGTATTCACTTCAAATGAATGTAAATGCGACACTTCCATGCTAGGAAATAGTGTTAGCAGATGTCTACGTATCGTAGCAATAGGGTTCTAATGCTTCTTAGAACGCGATATCGCATCTCACTTCTATGTTTCATGATAAGGTATAATATTCATTGCAAAGTGTCATGTATACCTCGTATTCACTTCAAATGAATGTAAATGCGACACTTCCATGCTAGGAAATAGCGTTTGCAGATGTCTACGTATCGTAGCAATAGAGTTCTAATACTTCTTAGAACGCGATATCGCATCTCACTTCTATGTTTCATGATAAGATATAATATTTATTGCGAAGTGTCATCTATACCTCGTATTCACTTCAAATGAATGTAAATGCGACACTTCCATGCTAGGAAATAGTGTTTGCAGATGTCTACGTATCGTAGCAATAGGGTTCTAATGCTTCTTAGAACGCGATATCGCATCTCACTTCTATGTTTCATGATAAGATATAATATTCATTGCGAAGTGTCGTGTATATCTCGTATTCACTTCAAAAGAATGTATATGCGACACTTCCATGCTAGGAAATAGCGTTTGCAAATGTCTACGTATCGTAGCAATAGATTTCTAATGCTTCTTAAAACGCGATATCGCATCTCACTGCTATGTTTCATGAAAAGATATAATATTCATTATGGAGTGTTATGTATACCTCGTACTCACTTCAAAGGAGTGTAATTGCGACCCTTCCATGCTAGGAAATAGCCTTTACAGATGTCTACGTATCGTAGTAATAGAGTTCTAATGCTTCTTAGAACGCGATATCGCATCTCACTTCTATGTTTTATGATAAGATATAATGTTCATTGCGAAGTGTCATGTATACCTCGTATTCACTTCAAAAGAATGTAAATATGACACTTCCATGCTAGGAAATAGCCTTTGCAGATGTCTACGTATCGTAGCAATAGAGTTCTAATGCGTCTTAAAACGAGATGCCGCATTTCATTTCTATGTTTCGTGATAAGATATAATATTCATTGTGGAGTGTTATGTATACCTCGAATTCACTTCAGTGGAATGTAAGTGGAATGTAGGTGTAATGCTAGGAAATAGCGTTTGCAGATGTCTACGTATCGCAGCAATAGAGTTCTAATGCTTCCTAAAACGCGACATCGCATCTCTCTTCCATGTTTCATGATAAGGTATAATATTCATTGCGAAGTGTCATGAATACCTCGTATTCACTTCAAATGAATGTAAATGCTACACTTCCATGCTAGGAAATAGCGTTTGCAGATGTCTACGTATCGTAGCAATAGAGTTCTAATACTTCTTAGAACGCGATATCGCATCTCACTTCCATGTTTCATGATAAGATATAATATTTATTGCGAAATGTCATCTATACCTGGTATTCACTTCAAATGAATGTAAATGCGACACTTCCATGCTAGGAAATAGAGTTTGCAGATGTCTACGTATCGTAGCAATAGGGTTCTAATGCTTCTTAGAACGCGATATCGCATCTCACTTCTATGTTTCATGATAAGGTATAATATTCATTGCGAAGTGTCGTGTATATCTCGTATTCACTTCAAAAGAATGTATATGCGACACTTCCATGCTAGGAAATAGCGTTTGCAAATGTCTACGTATCGTAGCAAAAGATTTCTAATGCTTCTTAAAACGCGATATCGCATCTCACTGCTATGTTTCATGAAAAGATATAATATTCATTATGGAGTGTTATGTATACCTCGTACTCACTTCAAAGGAGTGTAATTGCGACCCTTCCATGCTAGGAAATAGATCATTATGAATAGAGATGTCGTATTTCACTTCTATGTTTCGTAATAAGATATAATATTCATTGTGTAATGCTATGTATACCTCGTATTCACTTCAGTGGAATGTAAGTGCGAAATTTCCTTGCTAGGAAATAGAGTTTGCAGATGTCTACGTATAATAGCAATAGAGTTCTAATGCTTCTCAAAACGCGATATAGCACCTCATTCCTATGTTTCATGATAAGATATAATATTCATTTCGAAGTGTCATGTATACCTCGTATTCACTTCAAAAGAATGTAAATATGACACTTCCATGCTACGAAATAGCGTTTGCAGATGACTACGTATCGTAGCAATAGAGTTCTAATGCGTCTTAAATCGAGATGCCGCATTTCACTTCTATGTTTCGTAATAAGATATAATATTCATTGTGGAGTGTTATGTATACCTCGTATTCACTTCAGTGGAATGTAAGTGCGAAATTTCCTTGCTAGGAAATAGCGTTTGCAGATGTCTACGTATCGTAGCAATAGATTTCTTATGCTTCTTAAAACGCGATATCGCATCTCACTGCTATGTTTCATGAAAAGATATAATATTCATTATGGAGTGTTATGTATACCTCGTACTCACTTCAAAGGAGTGTAATTGCGACCCTTCCATGCTAGGAAATAGCGTTTACAGATGTCTACGTATCGTAGTAATAGAGTTCTAATGCTTCTTAGAGCGCGATATCGCATCTCACTTCTATGTTTCATGATAAGATATAATATTAATTGCGAAGTGTCATCTATACCTCGTATTCACTTCAAATGAATGTAAATGCGACACTTCCATGCTAGGAAATAGTGTTAGCAGATGTCTACGTATCGTAGCAATAGGGTTCTAATGCTTCTTAGAACGCGATATCGCATCTCACTTCTATGTTTCATGATAAGGTATAATATTCATTGCAAAGTGTCATGTATACCTCGTATTCACTTCAAATGAATGTAAATGCGACACTTCCATGCTAGGAAATAGCGTTTGCAGATGTCTACGTATCGTAGCAATAGAGTTCTAATACTTCTTAGAACGCGATATCGCATCTCACTTCTATGTTTCATGATAAGATATAATATTTATTGCGAAGTGTCATCTATACCTCGTATTCACTTCAAATGAATGTAAATGCGACACTTCCATGCTAGGAAATTGTGTTTGCAGATGTCTACGTATCGTAGCAATAGGGTTCTAATGCTTCTTAGAACGCGATATCGCATCTCACTTCTATGTTTCATGATAAGATATAATATTCATTGCGAAGTGTCGTGTATATCTCGTATTCACTTCAAAAGAATGTATATGCGACACTTCCATGCTAGGAAATAGCGTTTGCAAATGTCTACGTATCGTAGCAATAGATTTCTAATGCTTCTTAAAACGCGATATCGCATCTCACTGCTATGTTTCATGAAAAGATATAATATTCATTATGGAGTGTTATGTATACCTCGTACTCACTTCAAAGGAGTGTAATTGCGACCCTTCCATGCTAGGAAATAGCCTTTACAGATGTCTACGTATCGTAGTAATAGAGTTCTAATGCTTCTTAGAACGCGATATCGCATCTCACTTCTATGTTTTATGATAAGATATAATGTTCATTGCGAAGTGTCATGTATACCTCGTATTCACTTCAAAAGAATGTAAATATGACACTTCCATGCTAGGAAATAGCCTTTGCAGATGTCTACGTATCGTAGCAATAGAGTTCTAATGCGTCTTAAAACGAGATGCCGCATTTCATATCTATGTTTCGTGATAAGATATAATATTCATTGTGGAGTGTTATGTATACCTCGAATTCACTTCAGTGGAATGTAAGTGGAATGTAGGTGTAATGCTAGGAAATAGCGTTTGCAGATGTCTACGTATCGCAGCAATAGAGTTCTAATGCTTCCTAAAACGCGACATCGCATCTCTCTTCCATGTTTCATGATAAGGTATAATATTCATTGCGAAGTGTCATGAATACCTCGTATTCACTTCAAATGAATGTAAATGCTACACTTCCATGCTAGGAAATAGCGTTTGCAGATGTCTACGTATCGTAGCAATAGAGTTCTAATACTTCTTAGAACGCGATATCGCATCTCACTTCCATGTTTCATGATAAGATATAATATTTATTGCGAAATGTCATCTATACCTGGTATTCACTTCAAATGAATGTAAATGCGACACTTCCATGCTAGGAAATAGAGTTTGCAGATGTCTACGTATCGTAGCAATAGGGTTCTAATGCTTCTTAGAACGCGATATCGCATCTCACTTCTATGTTTCATGATAAGGTATAATATTCATTGCGAAGTGTCGTGTATATCTCGTATTCACTTCAAAAGAATGTATATGCGACACTTCCATGCTAGGAAATAGCGTTTGCAAATGTCTACGTATCGTAGCAATAGATTTCTAATGCTTCTTAAAACGCGATATCGCATCTCACTGCTATGTTTCATGAAAAGATATAATATTCATTATGGAGTGTTATGTATACCTCGTACTCACTTCAAAGGAGTGTAATTGCGACCCTTCCATGCTAGGAAATAGATCATTATGAATAGAGATGTCGTATTTCACTTCTATGTTTCGTAATAAGATATAATATTCATTGTGTAATGCTATGTATACCTCGTATTCACTTCAGTGGAATGTAAGTGCGAAATTTCCTTGCTAGGAAATAGAGTTTGCAGATGTCTACGTATAATAGCAATAGAGTTCTAATGCTTCTCAAAACGCGATATAGCACCTCATTCCTATGTTTCATGATAAGATATAATATTCATTTCGAAGTGTCATGTATACCTCGTATTCACTTCAAAAGAATGTAAATATGACACTTCCATGCTACGAAATAGCGTTTGCAGATGACTACGTATCGTAGCAATAGAGTTCTAATGCGTCTTAAATCGAGATGCCGCATTTCACTTCTATGTTTCGTAATAAGATATAATATTCATTGTGGAGTGTTATGTATACCTCGTATTCACTTCAGTGGAATGTAAGTGCGAAATTTCCTTGCTAGGAAATAGCGTTTGCAGATGTCTACGTATCGTAGCAATAGATTTCTTATGCTTCTTAAAACGCGATATCGCATCTCACTGCTATGTTTCATGAAAAGATATAATATTCATTATGGAGTGTTATGTATACCTCGTACTCACTTCAAAGGAGTGTAATTGCGACCCTTCCATGCTAGGAAATAGCGTTTACAGATGTCTACGTATCGTAGTAATAGAGTTCTAATGCTTCTTAGAGCGCGATATCGCATCTCACTTCTATGTTTCATGATAAGATATAATATTAATTGCGAAGTGTCATCTATACCTCGTATTCACTTCAAATGAATGTAAATGCGACACTTCCATGCTAGGAAATAGTGTTAGCAGATGTCTACGTATCGTAGCAATAGGGTTCTAATGCTTCTTAGAACGCGATATCGCATCTCACTTCTATGTTTCATGATAAGGTATAATATTCATTGCAAAGTGTCATGTATACCTCGTATTCACTTCAAATGAATGTAAATGCGACACTTCCATGCTAGGAAATAGCGTTTGCAGATGTCTACGTATCGTAGCAATAGAGTTCTAATACTTCTTAGAACGCGATATCGCATCTCACTTCTATGTTTCATGATAAGATATAATATTTATTGCGAAGTGTCATCTATACCTCGTATTCACTTCAAATGAATGTAAATGCGACACTTCCATGCTAGGAAATAGTGTTTGCAGATGTCTACGTATCGTAGCAATAGGGTTCTAATGCTTCTTAGAACGCGATATCGCATCTCACTTCTATGTTTCATGATAAGATATAATATTCATTGCGAAGTGTCGTGTATATCTCGTATTCACTTCAAAAGAATGTATATGCGACACTTCCATGCTAGGAAATAGCGTTTGCAAATGTCTACGTATCGTAGCAATAGATTTCTAATGCTTCTTAAAACGCGATATCGCATCTCACTGCTATGTTTCATGAAAAGATATAATATTCATTATGGAGTGTTATGTATACCTCGTACTCACTTCAAAGGAGTGTAATTGCGACCCTTCCATGCTAGGAAATAGCCTTTACAGATGTCTACGTATCGTAGTAATAGAGTTCTAATGCTTCTTAGAACGCGATATCGCATCTCACTTCTATGTTTTATGATAAGATATAATGTTCATTGCGAAGTGTCATGTATACCTCGTATTCACTTCAAAAGAATGTAAATATGACACTTCCATGCTAGGAAATAGCCTTTGCAGATGTCTACGTATCGTAGCAATAGAGTTCTAATGCGTCTTAAAACGAGATGCCGCATTTCATTTCTATGTTTCGTGATAAGATATAATATTCATTGTGGAGTGTTATGTATACCTCGAATTCACTTCAGTGGAATGTAAGTGGAATGTAGGTGTAATGCTAGGAAATAGCGTTTGCAGATGTCTACGTATCGCAGCAATAGGGTTCTAATGCTTCCTAAAACGCGACATCGCATCTCTCTTCCATGTTTCATGATAAGGTATAATATTCATTGCGAAGTGTCATGAATACCTCGTATTCACTTCAAATGAATGTAAATGCTACACTTCCATGCTAGGAAATAGCGTTTGCAGATGTCTACGTATCGTAGCAATAGAGTTCTAATACTTCTTAGAACGCGATATCGCATCTCACTTCCATGTTTCATGATAAGATATAATATTTATTGCGAAATGTCATCTATACCTGGTATTCACTTCAAATGAATGTAAATGCGACACTTCCATGCTAGGAAATAGAGTTTGCAGATGTCTACGTATCGTAGCAATAGGGTTCTAATGCTTCTTAGAACGCGATATCGCATCTCACTTCTATGTTTCATGATAAGGTATAATATTCATTGCGAAGTGTCGTGTATATCTCGTATTCACTTCAAAAGAATGTATATGCGACACTTCCATGCTAGGAAATAGCGTTTGCAAATGTCTACGTATCGTAGCAAAAGATTTCTAATGCTTCTTAAAACGCGATATCGCATCTCACTGCTATGTTTCATGAAAAGATATAATATTCATTATGGAGTGTTATGTATACCTCGTACTCACTTCAAAGGAGTGTAATTGCGACCCTTCCATGCTAGGAAATAGATCATTATGAATAGAGATGTCGTATTTCACTTCTATGTTTCGTAATAAGATATAATATTCATTGTGTAATGCTATGTATACCTCGTATTCACTTCAGTGGAATGTAAGTGCGAAATTTCCTTGCTAGGAAATAGAGTTTGCAGATGTCTACGTATAATAGCAATAGAGTTCTAATGCTTCTCAAAACGCGATATAGCACCTCATTCCTATGTTTCATGATAAGATATAATATTCATTTCGAAGTGTCATGTATACCTCGTATTCACTTCAAAAGAATGTAAATATGACACTTCCATGCTACGAAATAGCGTTTGCAGATGACTACGTATCGTAGCAATAGAGTTCTAATGCGTCTTAAATCGAGATGCCGCATTTCACTTCTATGTTTCGTAATAAGATATAATATTCATTGTGGAGTGTTATGTATACCTCGTATTCACTTCAGTGGAATGTAAGTGCGAAATTTCCTTGCTAGGAAATAGCGTTTGCAGATGTCTACGTATCGTAGCAATAGATTTCTTATGCTTCTTAAAACGCGATATCGCATCTCACTGCTATGTTTCATGAAAAGATATAATATTCATTATGGAGTGTTATGTATACCTCGTACTCACTTCAAAGGAGTGTAATTGCGACCCTTCCATGCTAGGAAATAGCGTTTACAGATGTCTACGTATCGTAGTAATAGAGTTCTAATGCTTCTTAGAGCGCGATATCGCATCTCACTTCTATGTTTCATGATAAGATATAATATTAATTGCGAAGTGTCATCTATACCTCGTATTCACTTCAAATGAATGTAAATGCGACACTTCCATGCTAGGAAATAGTGTTAGCAGATGTCTACGTATCGTAGCAATAGGGTTCTAATGCTTCTTAGAACGCGATATCGCATCTCACTTCTATGTTTCATGATAAGGTATAATATTCATTGCAAAGTGTCATGTATACCTCGTATTCACTTCAAATGAATGTAAATGCGACACTTCCATGCTAGGAAATAGCGTTTGCAGATGTCTACGTATCGTAGCAATAGAGTTCTAATACTTCTTAGAACGCGATATCGCATCTCACTTCTATGTTTCATGATAAGATATAATATTTATTGCGAAGTGTCATCTATACCTCGTATTCACTTCAAATGAATGTAAATGCGACACTTCCATGCTAGGAAATAGTGTTTGCAGATGTCTACGTATCGTAGCAATAGGGTTCTAATGCTTCTTAGAACGCGATATCGCATCTCACTTCTATGTTTCATGATAAGATATAATATTCATTGCGAAGTGTCGTGTATATCTCGTATTCACTTCAAAAGAATGTATATGCGACACTTCCATGCTAGGAAATAGCGTTTGCAAATGTCTACGTATCGTAGCAATAGATTTCTAATGCTTCTTAAAACGCGATATCGCATCTCACTGCTATGTTTCATGAAAAGATATAATATTCATTATGGAGTGTTATGTATACCTCGTACTCACTTCAAAGGAGTGTAATTGCGACCCTTCCATGCTAGGAAATAGCCTTTACAGATGTCTACGTATCGTAGTAATAGAGTTCTAATGCTTCTTAGAACGCGATATCGCATCTCACTTCTATGTTTTATGATAAGATATAATGTTCATTGCGAAGTGTCATGTATACCTCGTATTCACTTCAAAAGAATGTAAATATGACACTTCCATGCTAGGAAATAGCCTTTGCAGATGTCTACGTATCGTAGCAATAGAGTTCTAATGCGTCTTAAAACGAGATGCCGCATTTCATATCTATGTTTCGTGATAAGATATAATATTCATTGTGGAGTGTTATGTATACCTCGAATTCACTTCAGTGGAATGTAAGTGGAATGTAGGTGTAATGCTAGGAAATAGCGTTTGCAGATGTCTACGTATCGCAGCAATAGAGTTCTAATGCTTCCTAAAACGCGACATCGCATCTCTCTTCCATGTTTCATGATAAGGTATAATATTCATTGCGAAGTGTCATGAATACCTCGTATTCACTTCAAATGAATGTAAATGCTACACTTCCATGCTAGGAAATAGCGTTTGCAGATGTCTACGTATCGTAGCAATAGAGTTCTAATACTTCTTAGAACGCGATATCGCATCTCACTTCCATGTTTCATGATAAGATATAATATTTATTGCGAAATGTCATCTATACCTGGTATTCACTTCAAATGAATGTAAATGCGACACTTCCATGCTAGGAAATAGAGTTTGCAGATGTCTACGTATCGTAGCAATAGGGTTCTAATGCTTCTTAGAACGCGATATCGCATCTCACTTCTATGTTTCATGATAAGGTATAATATTCATTGCGAAGTGTCGTGTATATCTCGTATTCACTTCAAAAGAATGTATATGCGACACTTCCATGCTAGGAAATAGCGTTTGCAAATGTCTACGTATCGTAGCAATAGATTTCTAATGCTTCTTAAAACGCGATATCGCATCTCACTGCTATGTTTCATGAAAAGATATAATATTCATTATGGAGTGTTATGTATACCTCGTACTCACTTCAAAGGAGTGTAATTGCGACCCTTCCATGCTAGGAAATAGATCATTATGAATAGAGATGTCGTATTTCACTTCTATGTTTCGTAATAAGATATAATATTCATTGTGTAATGCTATGTATACCTCGTATTCACTTCAGTGGAATGTAAGTGCGAAATTTCCTTGCTAGGAAATAGAGTTTGCAGATGTCTACGTATAATAGCAATAGAGTTCTAATGCTTCTCAAAACGCGATATAGCACCTCATTCCTATGTTTCATGATAAGATATAATATTCATTTCGAAGTGTCATGTATACCTCGTATTCACTTCAAAAGAATGTAAATATGACACTTCCATGCTACGAAATAGCGTTTGCAGATGACTACGTATCGTAGCAATAGAGTTCTAATGCGTCTTAAATCGAGATGCCGCATTTCACTTCTATGTTTCGTAATAAGATATAATATTCATTGTGGAGTGTTATGTATACCTCGTATTCACTTCAGTGGAATGTAAGTGCGAAATTTCCTTGCTAGGAAATAGCGTTTGCAGATGTCTACGTATCGTAGCAATAGATTTCTTATGCTTCTTAAAACGCGATATCGCATCTCACTGCTATGTTTCATGAAAAGATATAATATTCATTATGGAGTGTTATGTATACCTCGTACTCACTTCAAAGGAGTGTAATTGCGACCCTTCCATGCTAGGAAATAGCGTTTACAGATGTCTACGTATCGTAGTAATAGAGTTCTAATGCTTCTTAGAGCGCGATATCGCATCTCACTTCTATGTTTCATGATAAGATATAATATTAATTGCGAAGTGTCATCTATACCTCGTATTCACTTCAAATGAATGTAAATGCGACACTTCCATGCTAGGAAATAGTGTTAGCAGATGTCTACGTATCGTAGCAATAGGGTTCTAATGCTTCTTAGAACGCGATATCGCATCTCACTTCTATGTTTCATGATAAGGTATAATATTCATTGCAAAGTGTCATGTATACCTCGTATTCACTTCAAATGAATGTAAATGCGACACTTCCATGCTAGGAAATAGCGTTTGCAGATGTCTACGTATCGTAGCAATAGAGTTCTAATACTTCTTAGAACGCGATATCGCATCTCACTTCTATGTTTCATGATAAGATATAATATTTATTGCGAAGTGTCATCTATACCTCGTATTCACTTCAAATGAATGTAAATGCGACACTTCCATGCTAGGAAATAGTGTTTGCAGATGTCTACGTATCGTAGCAATAGGGTTCTAATGCTTCTTAGAACGCGACATCGCATCTCTCTTCCATGTTTCATGATAAGGTATAATATTCATTGCGAAGTGTCATGTATACCTCGTATTCACTTCAAATGAATGTAAATGCTACACTTCCATGCTAGGAAATAGCGTTTGCAGATGTCTACGTATCGTAGCAATAGAGTTCTAATACTTCTTAGAACGCGATATCGCATCTCACTTCCATGTTTCATGATAAGATATAATATTTATTGCGAAATGTCATCTATACCTGGTATTCACTTCAAATGAATGTAAATGCGACACTTCCATGCTAGGAAATAGAGTTTGCAGATGTCTACGTATCGTAGCAATAGGGTTCTAATGCTTCTTAGAACGCGATATCGCATCTCACTTCTATGTTTCATGATAAGGTATAATATTCATTGCGAAGTGTCGTGTATATCTCGTATTCACTTCAAAAGAATGTATATGCGACACTTCCATGCTAGGAAATAGCGTTTGCAAATGTCTACGTATCGTAGCAATAGATTTCTAATGCTTCTTAAAACGCGATATCGCATCTCACTGCTATGTTTCATGAAAAGATATAATATTCATTATGGAGTGTTATGTATACCTCGTACTCACTTCAAAGGAGTGTAATTGCGACCCTTCCATGCTAGGAAATAGATCATTATGAATAGAGATGTCGTATTTCACTTCTATGTTTCGTAATAAGATATAATATTCATTGTGTAATGCTATGTATACCTCGTATTCACTTCAGTGGAATGTAAGTGCGAAATTTCCTTGCTAGGAAATAGAGTTTGCAGATGTCTACGTATAATAGCAATAGAGTTCTAATGCTTCTCAAAACGCGATATAGCACCTCATTCCTATGTTTCATGATAAGATATAATATTCATTTCGAAGTGTCATGTATACCTCGTATTCACTTCAAAAGAATGTAAATATGACACTTCCATGCTACGAAATAGCGTTTGCAGATGACTACGTATCGTAGCAATAGAGTTCTAATGCGTCTTAAATCGAGATGCCGCATTTCACTTCTATGTTTCGTAATAAGATATAATATTCATTGTGTAATGCTATGTATACCTCGTATTCACTTCAGTGGAATGTAAGTGCGAAATTTCCTTTCTAGGAAATAGAGTTTGCAGATGTCTACGTATAATAGCAATAGAGTTCTAATGCTTCCTAAAACGCGATATCGCATCTCTCTTCTATGTTTCATGATAAGATATAATATTCATTATGGAGCGTTATGTATACTTCGTACTCACTTCAAAAAAATGTAAATGCGACCCTTCCATTCTAGGAAATAGCGTTTCCAGATGTCTACGTATCGTAGCAATAGAGTTCTAATGCTTCTTAAAACGCGATATCGCATCTCACTGATATGTTTCATGATAAGATATAATATTCATTATGGAGTGTTATGTATACCTCGTATTCACTTCAAAAGAATGTAAATGCGACACTTCCATGCTAGTAACTAGCGTTTGCAGATGTCTACGTATCGTAGCATTAGGGTTCTAATGCTTCTTAGAACGCGATATCGCATCTCACTTCTATGTTCCATGATAAGATATAATATTCATTGCGACGTGTCATGTTACCTCGATTTCACTTCACAAGAATGTAAATGCGACACTTCCTTGCTAGGAAATATTGTTTGCAGATGTCTACGTATCACAGCAATAGAGTACTAATGATTCTTAAAACGAGATGTCGTATTTCATTTCTATGTTTCGTAATAAGATATATTATTCATTGTGTAATGTTATGTATACCTCGTATTCACTTCAGTGGAATGTAAGTGCGAAATTTCCTTGCTAGGAAATAGAGTTTGCAGATGTTTACGCGTATTAGCAATAGAGTTCTAATGCTTCTCAAAACGCGATATAACATCTCATTGCTATGTTTCATGACAAGATATAATATTCATTGCGAAGTGTCATGTATATCTCGTATTCACTTCAAAAGAATGTAAATGCGACACTTCCATGCTAGGAAATAGCGTTTGCAGATGTCTACGTATCGCAGCAATAGAGTTCTAATGCTTCCTAAAACGCGATATCGCACCTCTCTTCAATGTTTCATGATAAGGTATAATATTCATTGCGAAGTGTTATGTATACCTCGTATTCACTTCAAAAGAATGTAAATGCGACACTTCCTTGCAAGGAAATATTGTTTACAGATGTCTACGTATCACAGCAATAGAATACTAATGCTTCTTAAAACGAGATGTCGTATTTCACTTGTATGTTTCGTAATAAGATATAATATTCATTGTGTAATGCTATGTATACCTCGTATTCACTTCAGTGCAATGTAAGTGCGAAATTTCCTTGCTAGGAAATAGAGTTTGCAGATGTCTACGTATCGCAGCAATAGAGTTCTAATGCTTCCTAAAACGCGATATCGCATCTCTCTTCTATGTTTCATGATAAGATATAATATTCATTATGGAGTGTTATGTATACTTCGTACTCACTTCAAAAGAATGTAAATGCGACCCTTCCATTCTAGGAAATAGCGTTTGCAGATGTCTACGTATCGTAGCAATAGAGTTCTAATGCTTCTTAGAACGCGATATCGCACCTAACTTCTATGTTTCATGATAAGAAATAACATTCATTGCGAAGTGTCATGTATGCCTCGTATTCACTTCAAAAGAATGTAAATGCGACACTTCCATGCTAGGAACTAGAGTTTGCAGATGTCTACGTATCGTTGCAATAGGGTTCTAATGCTTCTTAGAACGCGATATCGCATCTCACTTCTATGTTCCATGATAAGATATAATATTCATTGCGACGTGTCATGTTACCTCGATTTCACTTCACAAGAATGTAAATGCGACTCTTCCTTGCTAGGAAATATTGTTTGCAGATGTCTACGTATCACAGCAATAGAGTACTAATGATTCTTAAAACGAGATGTCGTATTTCATTTCTATGTTTCGTAATAAGATATAATATTCATTGTGTAATGTTATGTATACCTCGTATTCACTTCAGTGGAATGTAAGTGCGAAATTTCCTTGCTAGGATATAGAGTTTGCAGATGTCTACGCGTATTAGCAATAGAGTTCTAATGCTTCTCAAAACGCGATATAGCATCTCATTCCTATGTTTCATGACAAGATATAATATTCATTTCGAAGTGTCATGTATATCTCGTATTCACTTCAAAAGAATGTAAATGCAACACTTCCATGCTAGGAAACAGCGTTTGCAGATGTCTGCGTATCGTAGATATAGAGTTCTAATGCTTCTTAAAACGCGATATCGCATCTCACTTCTATGTTTCATGATAAGATATAATATTCATTGCGAAGTGTCATGTATACCTCGATTTCACTTCACAAGAATGTAAATGCGACACTTCCTTGCTGGGATATATTGTTTGCAGATGTCTACGTATCACAGCAATAGAGTACTAATTCTTCTTAAAACGAGATGTCGTATTTCATTTCTATGTATCGTAATAAGATATAATATTCATTGTGTAATGTTATGTATACCTCGTATTCACATCAGTGGAATGTAAGTGCGACATGTCCATGCTAAGAAATAGAGTTTGCAGATGTCTACGCATCGTAGCAATAGAGATCTAATGCGTCTTAAAACGAGATGCCGCATTTCATTTCTATGTTTCGTGATAAGATATAATATTCATTGTTGAGTGTTATGTATACCTCGTATTCACTTCAGTGGAATGTAAGTGGAATGTAAGTGTAATGCTAGGAAGTAGAGCTTGCAGATGTCTACGCATATTAGCAATAGATTTCTAATGCTTCTCAAGACGCGATATAGCACCTCATTCCTATGTTTCATGATAAGATATAATATTCGTTGCGAAGTGTCATGTATATCTCGTATTCACATCAAAAGAATGTAAATGCGACCCTTCCATGCTAGGGAATAGCCTTTGCAGATGTCTACGTATCGTAGCAATAGTGTTCTAGCGCTTCTTAAATCGCGATATCGCATCTCACTTCTATGTTTCATGATAAGATATAATATTCAATGCGAAGTGTCATGTATACCTCGTATTCACTTCAAAAGAATGTAAATGCGACACTTCCATGCTAGGAAACAGCGTTTGCAGATGTCTGCGTATCGCAGTAGTAGAGATCTAATGCTTCTTAAAACGCGATATCGCGTCTCACTGCCATGTTTCATTAGAAGATATAATATTCATTATGGAGTGTTATGTATACCTCGTACTCACCTCAAAAGAATGTAAATGCGACCCTTCCATGCTAGGAAATAGCGATTGCACATGTCTACGTATCGTAGCAATAGAGTTCTAGTGCTTCTTAAAGCGCGATATCGCATCTCACTTCTATGTTTCATGATAAGATATAATATTCAATGCGAAGTGTCATGTATTCCTCGATTTCACTTCACAAGAATGTAAATGCGACTCTCCCTTGCTAGGAAATATTGTTTGCAGATGTCTACGTATCACAGCAATAGAGTACTAATGCTTCTTAAAACGAGATATCGTATTTCATTTCTATGTTTCGTAATAAGATATAGTATTCATTGTGTAATGTTATGTATACCTCGTATTCACTTCAGTGGAATGTAATTGCGAAATTTCCTTGCTAGGAAGTAGGGTTTGCAGATGTCTACGTATATCAGCAATAGAGTTCTAATGCTTCTCAAAACGCGATGTAGCACCTCATTCCTATGTTTCATGATAAGATATAATATTCATTGCGAAGTGTCATGTATATCTCGTATTCACATCAAAAGAATGTAAATGCGACACTTCCATGCTAGGAAATAGCGTTTGCAGATGTCTACGTATCGCAGCAATAGAGTTCCAATGCTTCCTAAAACGCGATATCGCATCTCCCTTCTATGTTTCACGATAAGGTATAATATTCATTGCGAAGTGTCATGTATACCTCGTATTCACTTCAAATGAATGTAAATGCGACACTTCCATCCTAGGAAATAGCGTTTGCAGATGTCTACGTATCGTAGAAATAGAGTTCTAATGCTTCTTAAAACGCGATATCGCATGTCACTGCTATGTTTCATGATAAGATATAATATTCATTATGGATTGATATGTATACCTCGTACTCACTTCAAAAGAATGTCAATGCGACCCTTCCATGCTAGGGAATAGCCTTTGCAGATGTCTACGTATCGTAGCAATAGAGTTCTAATGCTTCTTAGAACGCGATATCGCATCTCACCTTTATGTTTCATGATAAGATATAATTTTCATTGCGAAGTGTCATGTGTACCTCGTATTCACTTCAAAAGAATGTAAATGCGACACTTCCATGCTAGGAAACAGCGTTTGCAGATGTCTGCGTATCGTAGCAATAGAGTTCAAATGCTTCCTAAAACGCGATATCGCATCTCACTGCTATGTTTCATGATAAGATATAATATTCATTATGGAGTGTTATGTATACCTCGTACTCACTTCAAAAGAATGTAAATGCGACCCTTCCATGCTAGGAAGTAGCGTTTGCAGATGTCTACGTATCGTAGCAATAGAGTTCTAATGCTTCTAAAAACGCGATTAAGAATCTCACTTCTATGTTTCATGATAAGATATAATATTCAATGCGAAGTGTCATGTATACCTCGATTTCACTTCACAAGAATGTAAATGCGACACTTCCTTGCTAGGAAATATTGTTTTCAGATGTCTACTTATCACAGCAATAGAGTACTAATGCTTCTTAAAACGAGATGTCGCATTTCATTTCTATGTTTCGTGATAAGATATAATATTCTTTGTGGAGTGTTATGTATACCTCGTATTCACTTCAAAAGATTGTAAATGCGACACTTCCTTGCTAGGAAATATTGTTTGCAGATGTCTACGTATCGAAAGAATAGTGTTCTAACACTTCTTAGAACGCGATATCGCATCTCTCTTCTATGTTTCATGATAAGATATAATATTCATTGTGGAGTGTTATGTATACCTGGCATTCACTTCAAGAGAATGTAAATGCGAGACTTCCTTGCCAGGAAATATTGTTTGCAGATGTCTACGTATCGTAGCAATAGAGTACTAATGCTTCTTAAAACGCAATATCGCATCTCACTTCTATGTTTCATGATAAGATATAATATTCATTGCGAAGTGTCATGTATACCTGGTATTCACTTCAAAAGAATGTAAATGCGACACTTCCTGGCTAGGAGATATTGCTTGCAGATGACCACGTATCGAAAGAATAGAGTTCTAATACTTCTTAAAACGAGATGTCGCATCTCATTTCTATGTTTCATGATAAGATATAATATTCATAGTGGAATGTTAGGTATACCTCGTATTCACTTCAAAAGAATGTAAATGCGACACTTGCTTGCTAGGAAATAACATTTGCAGATGTCTACGCATCGCAGGAATAGAGTTCTAATGCTTCTTAAAACGCGATATCGCATCTCACTGCTATGTTTCACGATAAGATATAATATTCATTATGGAGTGTCATGTATACCTCATATTCACTTCAAAAGAATGTAAATGCGACACTTACGTGCTAGGAAATAGCGTTTTCAGATGACCACGTATCGAAAGAATAGAGTTCTAATACTTCTTAAAACGAGATGTAGCATCTCATTTGTATGTTTCATAATAATATATAACATCCATTGCGAAGTGTCATGTATACCTCGTATTCACTTCAAAAGAATGAAAATGCGACACTTGCATGCTAGGAAATAGCGTTTGCAGATGTCTACGTATCGTAGCAATAGAGTTCTAATCCTACTTAAAACGAGATGTCGCATTTCATTTCTATGTTTCGTGATAAGATATAATATTCATTGTGGAGTCTTATGTATACCTCGTATTCACTTCAAAAGAATGTAAATGCGACACTTCCTTGCTAGGAAATAGCGTTTCCAGATGACCACGTATCGTAAGAATAGAGTTCTAATACTTCT
Organism: Xylocopa sonorina; assembly: GCF_050948175.1. Classification (NCBI taxonomy): domain Eukaryota; kingdom Metazoa; phylum Arthropoda; class Insecta; order Hymenoptera; family Apidae; genus Xylocopa; species Xylocopa sonorina. The sequence goes on from NW_027490289.1 coordinate 351,165, forward strand.
TAAAACGTGATGTCGCATCTCATTTCTATGTTTCATGATATGATAAAATATCCATTGCGAAGTGTAATGCATACCTCGTATTCGCCTCAATGGAATGTAAATGTGACACTTCCATGCTAGGAAATAGCGCCCGCAGGAGTCTACGTATCGTAGCAAAAGGGTTATAATGCTTCTTAGAACGCGATATCGCATCTCACTTCTATGTTTCATGATAAGATATAATATTCATTGCGAAGTGTCATGTATACCTCGTATTCACTTCAAATGAATGTAAATGCGAATCTTCCATGCTAGCAAATAGCGTTTGCAGATGTCTACGTATCGTAGCAATAAAGTCCTAATGCTTCTTAAAATGCGATATCACATCTCACTTCTATGTTTCGAGATAAGATATAATATTCATTGTGGAGTGTTATGTATACCTCGTATTCACTTCAAAAGAATGTAAATGCGACACTTCCATGCTAGGAAATAGCCTTTGCAGATGTCTACGTATCGTAGCAATAGAGTTCTAATGCTACTTAAAACGAAATGTCGCATTTCATTTCCATGTTTCGTGATAAGATATAATATTCATTGTGGAGTGTTATGTATACCTCGTATTCACTTCAAAAGAATGTAAATGCGGCACTTCCATGCTAGGAAATAGCGTTTGCAGATGTCTACGTATCGTAGCAATAGAGTTCTAATGCTTCTTAAAATGAGAAGTCGCATTTTATTTCTATGTTTCGTGATAAGATATAATATTCATTGTGGAGTGTTATGTATATCTCGTATTCACTTCAAAAGATTGTAAATGCGACACTTCCGTGCTAGGAAATATTGTTTGCAGATGTCTACGTATCGCAAAAATGGAGTTCAAATGCTCCTTAAAACGCGATATCGCATATTTCCTCTATGTTTCTCGATAAGATATAAAATTCATTGCGAGGTGTCATGTATACCTCGTATTCACTTCAAAGGGATGTAAGTGCGACACTTCCTTGCTAGGAAATAGCGTTTCCAGATGACTACGTGTCGAAGCAATAGAGTTCTAATGATTCTTAAAACGCGATATCGCATCTCTCTTCTATGTTTTATGATAAGATATAATATTCATTGCGAAGTGTCATGTATACCTCGTATTCACTTCAAAAGAATGTAGATGCGACACTTGCATGCTAGGAAATAGCGTTTGCAGATGTCTACGTATCGTAGCAATAGAGTTCTAATGCTTCTTAAAATGAGAAGTCGCATTTCATTTCTATGTTTCGTGATAAGATATAATATTCTTTGTGGAGTGTTATGTATACCTCGTATTCACTTCAAAAGATTGTAAATGCGACACTTCCTTGCTAGGAAATACTGTTTGCAGATGTCTACGTATCGAAAGAATAGAGTTCTAATGCTTCTTAAAACGCGATATCGCATCTCACTGCTATGTTTCACGATAAGATATAATATTCATTATGGAGTGTCATGTATATCTCATATTCACTTCAAAAGAATGTAAATGCGACACTTCCGTGCTAGGAAATAGCGTTTTCAGATGACCACGTATCGAAAGAATAGAGTTCTAATACTTCTTAAAACGAGATGTAGCATCTCATTTGTATGTTTCATAATAATATATAATATCCATTGCGAAGTGTCATGTATACATCGTATTCACTTCAAAAGAATGAAAATGCGACACTTGCATGCTAGGAAATAGCGTTTGCAGATGTCTACGTATCGTAGCAATAGAGTTCTAATCCTACTTAAAACGAGATGTCGCATTTCATTTCTATGTTTCGTGATAAGATATAATATTCATTGTGGAGTGTTATGTATACCTCGTATTCACTTCAATAGAATGTAAATGCGTCACTTCCTTGCTAGGAAATATTGTTTGCAGATGTCTACGTATCGTAAAAATAGAGTTCTAATGCTTCTTAAAACGCGATATCGCATCTCACTTCTATGTTTCATGATAAGATATAATATTCATTGCGAAGTGTCATGAATATCTCGTATTCACTTCAAAACATTGTAAATGCGACACTTGCATGCTAGGGAATGGCGTTTGCAGATGTCTACTTATCGTAGCAATGGAGTTCTAATCTTACTTAAAACGAGATGTCGCATTTCATTTCTATGTTTCGTGATAGGATATAATATTCATTGTGGAGTGTTATGTATACCTCGTATTCACTTCAAAAGAATGTAAATGCGACACTTCCTTGCTAGGAAATAGCGTTTCCAGATGATCACGTATCGAAAGAATAGAGTTCTAATACTTCTTAAAACGAGATGTAGCATCTCATTTCTATGTTTCATAATAATATATAATATTCATTGCGAAGTGTCATGTATACCTCGTATTGACTTCAAAAGAATGTAAATGCGACACTTCCATGCTAGGAAGTAGCGTGAGCAGATGTCTACGTATCGTAGCAATAGGATTCTAATGCTTCTTAAAACGCGATATCGCATCTCATTCCTATGTTTCATTATAAGATATAATACTCATTGCGAAGAGTCATGTATACTTCGTATTCACTTCAAAAGAATGTAAATGTGACACTTCCTTGCTAGGAAATATTGTTTGCAGATGTCTACGTATCGTAGCAATGAAGTTCTAGTGCTTCTTAAAGTACGATATCGCATCTCATTTCTATGTTTCGTGATAAGGTATAATATTCATTGCGAAATGTCACGTATACATCGTATTCACTTCAAAAGAATGTAAATGCGACACTTCCTTGCTAGGAAATATTGTTTGCAGATTTCTACGTATCGTCGCAATAGAGCTCTAATGCTTCTCAAAACGCGAAATCGCAACTCATTCCTATGTTTCATGAGAAGATATAATATTCATTGCGAAGTGTTATGTATACCTCGTCTACACTTCAAAAGAAAGTAAATGTCACACTTCCCTGCTAGGAAATAGCGTTTTCAGAAGTTACGTATGGAAGCAATGCGAATCTAATGCTCCTTAAAACGCGATATCGCATCCCATACCTATGTCTCATGATAAGAAGTAATTATCACTGCGAAGTGTTATGTATACCTCGTCTACACTTCAAAAGAATGTAAACGTCACACGTCCTTGCTAGGAAATAGCGTTTCCAGATGTCTAGGTATCGAAGCAATAGAGTTCTTATGCTTCTTAAAACGCGATATCGCATCTCATATCTATGTTTCATGATGTTATATAATATTCACCACGATGTGTTATGTATACCTCGTCTACACTTCAGAAGAATGTAAATGTCACACGTCCTTGCTAGGAAGTAGCGCTTCCAGATGTCTACGTATCGATGCAATAGGGTTCCAATGCCTCTTAAAACGCGATATCGCATCTCATTTCTATGTTTGATGATAAGGCATAATATTCATTGCGAAGTGTTATGTATACCTCGTTTACCCATCAGAAGAGTGTAAATGCCACATCTCCATGCTAGGAGATAGCGATTCCAGATCTCTACGTATCGAAGCAATAGAGTTCTGATGCGTCTTAAAATTCGATATCGCATCCCATTTCTATGTTTCATGATATGATATACTATTCATTGCGAAGTGTTATGTATACCTCGTCCACACTTCAAAGGAATGTGAATTCCACACTTCCTTGCTAGGAAATGCGTTTCCATAAGTCTACGTATCGAAGCAATAGATTTGTAATGCTTCTTAAAACGCGATATCGCGTCTCATTTCTATGTTTCATGATAAGATATAATATTCATTGCGAAGTATTATGTATACCTCGACTACACTTCCAAAGATACTACCCGATAATTTGCGGCGTGTTGCGTAGTTTCCCGTAGCCCTTGTTAGTTATTCCCACGTCGAGACCATAAATAAACATGCCGTGACTTCAGTATCTCGCGACCTGAGTGTGTGTACTTGGCTAGGCGTAGTCGAGAGTAGGAGCATTTCGATGCGTCAAGGGTTGTTCAGCCCCAGGGTTCCCGGGGTCGTGTAGTCTATCCCTTTGCTACTTTCTGAGCAGCTGGCGCCCAAGAAATGTAGTACGTGAGCGGATACCTTGGAACGATAGATCGCTTTAGATTAAAGTACGTTTTACACTTTAAAGCATTTAGATAATTAACCCCATCGAGCTTCCCTGACTTTCTATATATAGGTTTCCGTCACAACTAATAGAAACCATCACTTTACATAGATATATATAGGACACACATAGTTTTAAACATAGAACTGAGAATTTGAGAACTTACTTTGAAACGTTAGTAGTGAGAAATTCCATCTGGTTTCATAGAAATTCAGAACTTACTTGCTATGAAACATAGGCAGATAAGGGCCATCGCGTTGCTTAGAACTTTAGAACTTGCTTACTTCAACAGAGATTTCTATTGGCTTCGTCCGTTCTTTTAGAAGAGTTTTTGATAAACCACATACTTTTCACGCTTCTGATATCTTTGATAGTTCGCGAGATGTAATCGTTTAAGTTTTAAAATGATTACTTAGTGTGGATTATTATTTTCTATCTCGCTCATAAACGAGTCTGCATAGGATTTAATCCATAAGTTTTTAAGCCTGGAATTTATGCAGTTATTTGTTATTCACTTATTGCTCAAATGACAAAGATTCTGACCACTTCAAAATGGTTGACTTTCATCAATTTTCTTAAAAATTGAAATACTTACCAACTGCTTGCATTAAAGACTGTAATTAAAGCTTTCGAAACATTTTACCTCTTATAGATGAATTCTGGAATTGAAATTGAATGTTTGACTTTTCTAGCTCCTGTTTAGACATCTTTCTATTGGAATGTTCAAGTATTTTTCATATTCGTAATTATTAAAAATGTTTTACTTGATTCTTTTATTTAATATTTAGAATTTTCTGAGAAATATTCTTTATCGTAATGAACTATATAATTGCAATTATAATTCTTTATGAAGTAATAATAACAGAAAGGTATGTATCCATTCTTGTAGTTTTGTAAAGAGTATTTAATCTTACTATCTAAAATGAAACATTGAGATCTGTTTACAATCTAATGGAATTTAATTACCTTTCGATTCAAATTCACAATGATAATCTTCCATAGTTCAACAATTTTGTGAGCTGTCCTCAGGAATCCGCAGCTCAGTACTTATAAAATGAACGACACAAAGAACAGCCTAACCAAACATATTCGAACCGATTTTTCAATACTAATCTTATCGTGTTTAACTTATGTTGCAAACTATTGAAATGCCCTTCGATAAGTGTTTATTCACAGTGAAGTAAACGGTAAGTATTACGCCTTCCACCATTGTTTTCAATACGTATGTTTCATTTACTATCAAAACCGTGAGTATTATCGCCTTTCTTTACTTTTTGTAACCTTCAATGCCTTCATGTTACAGATCGTTAAACTTGCTTCAAAATGCTCTATCGTATTACGGAAGAATGGACATACCAATTCATTTTAAAAAATGAAGGTAACCTTCATATGTCCAACATAACTCCACTTACAAAAAAACTATTTTCATCAACGGATGGTCCCTTTGTACTATGCAATTTTATATTAGCAAAAACTTCTATGAAACTTATAGTTTCGTGGATATCTGAGGTGCTAATTATTACTGCCCCACCCTGTATATTGTTATGGATGTGTCCAACAAGGCAACGATGAACAGAGTTAAATTTAATATTATGATGTTTATTATTTTACTTATAGTATATTTGTTTTTCTGGAATTTTGCCAAAAAACAATGTTCACGCTGTCGACAGATGAATATATTTGCCTTAGAATTACAAGAGCCAACAATTTCGAAAGTAGAATATTACTTTACTTCGCTAACCGAATCATTTCAAACGTTAAGTAAAGTGCGTGCCTTTCAAAACAGTCAGATGCAAATTACGATACAACGTTTCCACGAAATGGTACGTGCCACTGCTTTTTAATTTCCGTTTATTTAATCAAAGGAAATTTAATTGAAATATCCGCAAAATTTGAGGACAAAAAGTTATTGTAATTTTACGCAACATATATGATGGTGATAAAGGATAAGTATACGGAACTGAAAATGGAAAGTAGCGAGCAGAAAAAGAAACTGATGGAGCTACAAAGTAGATTGATACATCCGTCAAATAATGATTCTAGGTTTATAAAATCTGTTAATTAAAGAACTATTGCAAAAATCAAGTATAATCAATATTACTTCTGCTTAAAGGCTATAATAGAATTGGACCGAAATGGGTACAAAACAGGCAATTATATCTATACGTTCTATTCTATGCAAAGGCAAATATTTCAAAGAGAAAAGATGTGTTACTTACAAATTACTTATGTTCCTAGACATCTCACTAATTCAGGCTTCTTGTCTTGCAGAACTAGTCATTCATTTAACATGTAAAGGGGTCGAAGAATAGTAAAAGATTTTTATATTTCATAGCCTCACTTGATACGTCGATTGGATCACGCAAAATATCGGACATTAATTGCATCTACATCTTCAGACCTTAAATATATGATTGCAACAACATATTTAATAGCGTTTTAATAACATTTTTCTAATTGTTTATATCTGTGTCTAATAAATATATATTAATCGAATAAGTTGCTTTACCAAACAATAAAAGTATCTGAGGCTTACAAATCGGAGCATTACATAATAAACGTGCATCACATATATAACATTACATGTAAGAAAAGATGAAGACCAAAAGGATCGTACATAAGTTGAATCCACAATGCGGTCATAGAGATACAGAAACGACAAAAATTCCAAACAATAATTTAAAAAATTCAAAAAGTGGAGAGTGAAAATCCATCTCCTTGACGATGATAAGGAACAAGTCTGCCTCATGCACTACAATATCCCAAACAGCCAGCGATTGGCACGCCAATGACAATGGATGGAACGAATTCCGTGACAGAACTGTGCTAACAAAGTGCTCCTACTCAGCTTTCGAAATGGCATACTGTTAGTGCTGGGACGGCATTCGTATCACGGCACATTAAAGCACCGAGATACAGCACACGGGCTACACGGCCGTGACAATGACACTATCAGCTCACCATAGCTACACGCGTGGTTGTGGCGTAGGCTGACATTTACTAATGGGGAAGCTGTTTCCATAAAAATTATAAGCAAATATAAAAAATGACTAAACTGCGCAATTTATTTATTTTGATTCCAAAATAGATACACCGGCACAAAACAAAGATATAAGAACTCGATTTTATTATTTTCTATAAACTAGCTCGATAGGGCGATTTTTTCCATAAAGTCAATAATTACTTTGTCATAAAAATATATACACTTATTTTATATATTTTTTCTTCAATTTATTGTTTCAAATTCATGCAATTGAGGGTTACATTAAATACGATGAGAGCATGTTGTTTCAAAAATTACACAAGGCGAAGTTAGGGACGCAACAGCATGAATTTTTGTTTTATAAGTAATATTTTTTTTATAAATAGTATTTTTAGTCTATGATGGATTGAAAGAAATATATACGACTCGCTCAATAACTATAAATATAGGAAAACGACCATCAAAATATCTATCAATAGCCATATGCTGAACATCTACTGACATCTAACGGTTCTAATTTGTATGAAAGCACAGGTTCCCCATTGCCAAATGTGATCCTGCGTCATTGCTGAGGAGATTCATGAATGGAGCGATGATACGCGTGTCACCATGGTGCTGGTGCTACGCGATTCGCTTGTCTAGAACGTGCTGGTAACACGTTCTGGCATTTTAGTTAACGAATCCGGTCACAGATGACTACGAATCAGTTGACACTCCTCGGAAGTGGCAATGTAGTGCCGGCATGGTGTCGCTACCATCTTGCCGTTTGTTATCTGGGATGCTTTTTAGTGCATTATTCGGAATTTAATTTGAACACATAGCTACTTAATCGCGAATTTGTATGTACATATTATACATGACTGCATAAAAAGGATATCATATACTTTTATAATCAGTGCGATATAAGAATATAAAACGAAGAACTATTCACTACCATCAGGAGTAAAAACAATGTTTGGTACGGAAAGTTCATTGTAAAATATAATCAAGCAGTTAATATATCAAATCACAGCACACAATAAATCACTGAATGTATAACGATATGAATAGTAAGAAAAACATATTTACCTGTTAGATGTTTATAAATTCAAATTTAAAAGTCCAAGTCACATTTAATATATTATTGTTTAACAAGGTAATTTAATGTTGTTTCAAATAGGCGTGCAGAAATAACTCGTACTTCTGTCAATGTAATTTCATTCGAAAAATACAAAGGATAAGAGGAAATATTCGCCAATATATAACATATATAAATCAACGGATGCAAGAGAGAACACTCGACCTCGGTATAACGAGACCGGGGCGTCATCCTGCAGTAATCGTATAACGCCTGTTCCGAGGTGGTGTAGAGAGGGAATGTGGAGGGTGAAAAGCATAAAATAACAACAATGTAACTAAAGAGAAAGAGAAAGAAAATATGTGGAAGCATTGCATTTATTAAGAGGAAATCCTAGAAATATCAAACAACAGATTATATACCATACTGTAAGGGTAAGGTACAACGAAATAGACGATATCGTGAGAGAAACTAAAAAAATCGAGAAACTTAAAAAGAAAATAATAATTTAGATTGAGCGAATCAATATCACTGATCCCGGCAAGCTTAATGGAAAACGCATAACGATGAATCGGTTAGAGTATAAGATAGATGTTGGTCGCGGTTTGAGTGGCCCTAGGAATTCTTTGCCCGCATCAGGGCAGGCAGTAGGATGGTGGAGGGCCTGCCCTCCTGTTACTTGGATCTATAGAATTCACATTCAATTGTAGAGTAGAAGCAGATAATTATAATGCTTTTCATAGAAGATTACAGCTTACTTAATTCGAAACGTTGAAATGAGATGAGTCATGGCATTGTATAATGCATTAGTACTCTATTGTCTCGACATGTAGACACTACGAAGGGCAATCCTGTTGCATTGAGCTGTAGAATTTACATTCTTATGAAATTTTAAAGCAGATAAGCATAGAGCTATGCATAAGAGATTACAGCATTCTTACTTTAAAACGATGAAATGGGATGCGCCAGCGCATTGCATGGAGAATTCTAGCTCGATTGCTTTAACAGACAGACACTACGGAGCGCCATGCCGTTGCATGGAATTATATAGTTCACATTCTATTGAAGACCTCTAACAGTTAAGCATAATGTTATGGATATATGATTACAGATTCTTTGCTTTGAAACGATGAAATGAGATGCGACATCGCGCTGCATGAAGTATTATAAATGTCTTGCTTGGACACGTAGAGATCTGGAAAAGATATTCTGTTGCAAGTAATTATAGGATTCACATCCTTCTAAGGTCTAGATGCAGACAAATGTAACATATCGCATAGAACAATGCAATTTACCATGAATCATTGAAATGACTTGCGACATCGTGTTGAATGAAGCAATAGAACTCTATTGCTACGAAAAGTAGACATCTAAGAACGCAATTCCCTTGCAAGGAAGTGTAGAAATCACAGTCTTTTGGCGTGTATATGCAGACAAGCATAACGAGATGTGTAGAGTATTTTTATCTACTTACAAACTTCGAACTGTTGATATCAAATGCGATATCGCGTTCTATATAGCATTAGAAATCTATTGCTTCAATACGTGCACATCTAGAAACGCTACCTCCTGGCAAGATATTGTAGGATTTTTATACTGTTGTCGTGTAGAAGCAGATAAACGTAACGCGTTTCATTGAATATTAAATCTCAACACGCGGCATTGAAATGAGATGCGACATCGATCTGAATAAAGTAATAGAACTTTATTGCTTCGACAAGTAGATATCTAAAAACGCTATTCCCCTGCAAGGGAGTGTAGGGTTCACATTCGCTAGAAGTGTTGAAGAGTAGAACGTAGCGCTGCATTGAATATTACATCTTACATTACACATTGAAATGTGATGCGAGATCGCGATGAATGATGTATTAGAACTCTATTGCTCCGACACATTTACAACCAGAATCTCTATCCTCTTGTCAGGAAGTGTGGAAACCACACTTTTGGGGCGCAGAAGCAGATGAGCATAATGATATATACAATGCATTAAAATCTACATACATACTTCGAACTCTTGATGTGAAATGATATATCGCGTTCCCTGAAGCATTAGAACTCCTACGCCCCGATTCGTAGACATCTAGAAACACTGTTCCGTAGCAGGCAAGTGCGGTATTTGCATTATTTTCAAGCGCAGACGAGATATAAATAACGCTAGCGTTGACGTTGCATCTTAACATGAGACATAGATATGAGATGCGATATAGCGCTACATGAAGTATTAGAAATCTATTGCATAGATATGTAGACTTCTGGAAACGCTATTCCGTAGCAAGGAAGTGTGAGATTTACATTCCTCTGAAGCGTTGCCGAGATATACATAACGCGTTACATACAAATACATCTTGTCATTTTTCACAGAAATCATCTGCGAAATAGCGTTTAACGAAGCATTACAACTCTATTGCCCCGACACGTAGACATCTGCAAGCTATATTCCGTAGCAAGGAAGTGTGGGATTTACATTCATTTGAAGTGTAGAAAAGATATACGTAACGTGTTGCTTTGACCATTACATCTCATCATTAAACATAGAAATGAGATGCGATATCTAGTTTTAAGAAAAATTAGAACTCTATTGCTTCGATACGCAGACATCTGCAAACGCTATTTCCTAGGAAGGAAGTGTCGCATTCACATTCATTTGAAGTGAATACGAGGTATACATAACATTCCACAATGAATATTATATATTACCATGGAACATAGAAATGAGATGCGATATCACGTTTCAAGCAGCATTAGAACACTATTGCTTCGATACGTAGACATCTGCAAGCGCTATTTTCTAGCAAGGAAGTGTCGCATTTACATTAATTTAAAGTGTATGCGAGGTATACATAACACTTCGCAATGAATATTATATCTTATCATGAAACATAGAAATAAAATGCGATATCGCGTTTTAGGGAGCAATATCATCTCTTGCTGCGATACGTAGACATCTGCAAACGCTATTTCCTAGTAAGGAAGTGTCACATTTACATTCTTTTGAGGTGAATACGATGTAGACATAACACTCCACAATGAATATAATATCCTATCACGAAACATTGAAATGAGATGCCATATCGCTTTTTAAGAAGCATTAGAACTCTATTGCTTCCATACGTAGACATCTGGAAACGCTATTTGCTAGAAAGGAAGTGTCGCATTTACATTCTTTTGAAATGTAGACGAGGAATACATAACACTTCGCAATGAATATTATATCATATCACGAAACATAGAAATGAGATGCGATATCGCTTATTAAGATGCATAAGAACTCTATTGCTAAGATGCGTAGACATCTGGAAACGCTATTTCCTAGCAAGAAAGTGTCGCAATTACATTCCGCTGAAGTGAATACGAAGTATACATGACACTTCGCAATGAATATTATATCTATTCACGCAACATAGAAATGTGATGCGATATAGCGATTTAAGAAGCATTAGAACATTGCTGCTTCGATACGTAGACATCTGAAAACGTTACTTCCTAGCAAGGGAGTGTCGCTCTTACCTTGCCATACCTTGCCATGAAACATATAAATGAGATGCGATATCACGATTTAAGAAGCATAAAACTCTATTTCTTCGATACCTAGACATCTGCAAACGCTATTTCCAAGCAAGGAAGTGTCGCTTTTACATTCATTTGAAGTGTATGCGAGCTATACATGACACTTCGCAATGAATATTGTATCACATCATGAAACATAGGAATGAGAAGCGATATCGCGATTAAGGATGCACCAGATCTCTATTGCTTCGATACGTAGACATCTGCACACGCTACTTCCTAGCAAGGAAGTGCAGCATTTACATTCTTTTGATGTGAATACGAGGTATACATAACACTCCACAATGAATATTATATCTAATGATGAAACATAGAAATGAGATGCGATATCCCGTTTGAAGAAGCATTAGAAATATACTGCTTCGATACGTAGACATCTGGAAACGCTACTTCCTAGCAAGGAAGTGTCACAGTTACATTCTTTTGAAGTGAGTACGAGGTATGCATGACACTTCGCAATGAATATTATACCTTATCATGAAACATAACAATGAGATGCGATATCGCCTTTTAAGAAGCATCAAAACTCTATTGCTACGATACGTAGATATCTGCAGACGCTATTTCCTAGCAAGGCAGAGTCGCATTTACATTCATTTGAAGTGTACGCGAGGTATACATGACACTTCGCAATGAATATTATATCTTATCATGAAACATAGAAATGTGATGCGACATCGCGTTTTGAGAAGCATTAGAACTGTAATGCTACGATACGCGGACGTCTGCAAGCGCTATTTCCTAGCAAGAAAGTGCAGCATTTACATTCACTTGAGTTGTACGCGAGGTATACATGACACATCGCAATCAATATTATATCCTATCATGAAACATAGAAATGCGATGCGATATCGCGATTTAAGTAGCATTAGAACTCTATTGCTATGATACGTAGACATCTGCAAACGCTATTTCCTAGCAAGCAATAGTCGCATTTACTTTATTTTCAATTGAATACGAGGTGTACATGACACTTCGCAATGAATATTATATCTTATCACGAAACATAGAAATGAGATGCGATATCGCGATTTAAGTTATTAGAACTCTATTGCTACGATACGTAGACATCTGAATAAGCTATTTCCTAGGAGGGAAGTGTTGCATTTACATTCGTTTGGAGAGAATACGAGGTATACATGACACTTCGCAGTGAATATTATATCTTATCATGAAACATTGAAGCGAGATGCGATATCGCGTTTTAAGAAGCATTAGAACTGTACTGCCACGACGCGTAGACATCTGCAAACGCTATTTCCTAGCAAGCAATAGTCGCATTTACATTCTTTTGAAGTGAATACGAGGTATACATGACACATCGCAACGAATATTATATCTTATCACGAAACATATAGATGAGATGTGATATCGCGATTTAAGTAGCATTAGAACTCTATTGCTACGATACGTAGACATCTGGAAACGCTATTTCCCAGCATGGAAGTGTCGCATTTACATTCTTTTGAAGTGAATAGGAGATATACATGACACTTCGCAATGAATATTATATCTTATCATGAAACATAGGAATGAGGTGCTATATCGCGTTTTGAGAAGCAGTAGAACTCTTTTGCTAATATACGTAGACATCTGCAAACTCTATTTCCTAGCAAGGAAATGTCGCATTTACATTCCATTGAAGTGAATACGAGGTATACATGACACTTCGCAATGGATGTTATATCTTATCACGAAACATAGAAATGAAATGCGACATCTCGTTTTAAGAAGCATTAGAACTCTATTGCTACGAAACGTAGACATCTGCAAACGCTATTTCCTAGGATGGAAGTGTCGCATTTACATTATTTTGAAGTGAATACGAGGAATACATGACGATCCACAATGAATATTATATCTTATCACGAAACACAGAAGTGAGATGCGATATCGCGTTTTAAGAAGCATTAGAACTCTATTGCTACGATACGTAGACATCTGCAAACGCTATTTCCTAGCATGGAAATGCCGCATTTACATTCTTTTGATGTTAATACGAGGTATACATGACAATTCGCAATGAATATTATATCTTATCTCGAAACATAGAAGTGACATGCGATATCGCGATTTAAGAAGCACTAGAACTCTATTGCTACGATGCGTAGACATCTGCAAATGTTATATCCTAGCAAGGAAGTGTCGCATTTACATTCTTTCGAAGTGAATACGAGGTGTACCTAACACTCCACAATGAATATTATATCTTATCACGAAACACAGAAATGAAATGCGACATCTCGTTTTAAGTAGTATTACAACTCTATTGCTACGATACGAAGACGTCTGCAAAGGCTATTTCCTAGCATGGAAGTGTCGCATTTACATTCTTTTGAAGTGAATACGAGATATACATGACACTTCGCAATGAATATTATATCTTATCATGAAACATAGAAATGAAATGCGATATCGCGGTTTAAAAAGCATTAGAACTCTATAACTACGATACATAGACATCTGCAAACACCATTTTATAGCAAGGGAGTATCGCATTTGCATTCTTTTGAAGAGAATACGAGGTATACATGACACTTCGCAATGAATATTATATCTTATCATGAAGCATAGAAATGAGACGCGATATCGCGTTTTAAGAAGCATTAGAACTCTATTGTTTCACTACGTAGACATCTGGAAACGCTATTTCCTAGCAAGGTGGTGCCGCATTTACATTATTTTAAAGTGAATACGAGGTATACATGACACTTCGCAATGAATATTATATGTTATCATGAAAAATAGAAATGTGATGCTATATCGCGTTTTAAGAAGCGATAGAACTCTATTGCTACGATACGTAGACATCTGCAAACGCTATTAAGTAGTAAGGAAGTGTTGCATTTACAATCTTTTGAGGTGAATACGGGGTATACATAACACTCCACAATGAATATTATATCTTATCACGAAACATAGAAATGAAATGCGACATCTCGTTCTAAGAAGCATTAGAACTCTATTGCTGCGATACGTTGACATCTGCAAACGCTATTTCCTAGCATGGAAGTATCGCATTTACATTCTTTTGAAGTGAATACGACGTATACATGACACTTCGCAATAAATATTATATGTTATCGTGAAACATAGAAGTGAGATGTGATATCGCTTTTTAAGAAGCATTAGAACTCTATTGCTACGATACGTAGGCATTTGCAAACGCTATTTCCTAGCATGGAAGTTTCGGATCTACATTCTTTTGAAGTGAATACGAGATATACATGACACTTCGCAATGCATATTATATCTTCTCATGAAAGATAGGAATGAGTTGCGATATCGCGTTTTGAGAAGCATTAGAACTCTATTGCTAGGATACGTAGACATCTGCAAACGCTATTTCCTAGCATGGAAGTTTCGCATTTACATTCTTTTGACGTGAATACGAGATATACATGACACTTCGCTATTAATATTAAATCTTATCATGAAACATGGGAATGAGTTGCGATATCGCGTTTTGAGAAGCATTAGAGCTCTATTGCTACGATACGTAGACATCTGCAAATAATATTTCCTAGCGTGGAAGTATGGCATTTACATTCTTTTGAAGTAAATACGAGGTATACATGACACTTCGCAATGAATATTATATCTTAACATAAAACATAGAAATGAGAAGCGATATCGCGATTTAAGAAGCATTAGAATTCTATTGCTTCGATACGGAGACATCTGCAAACGCTACTTGTTAGCAAGGAAGTGTCGCATTTACACTCTTTTGAAGTGAATACGTGCTATACATAACACTACGCAATGAATCATATATCTTATCATGAAACATAGAAATGAGATGCGATATGGCGTTTCAAGAAGCATTAGAGCTCTATTTCTTCGATACGTAGATATCTGCAAACCTTATTTCCTAGCAAGGAAGTGTCGCATTTACATTCTTTTGAGGTGAATACGAGGTATCACGTCCGGTGAAACTATTTTCCGTTGCTCCGAAGGCTTTACGACACGAGCCTATTTTTCGGTAATTCGGTCCTCGGGAACGCGTTAAGACCGGGTCCGACAATTTCGGCTGACGCGACACTTGCGAAAACACTCGTGATAATAAGGGAATGACCCTACCTTTCGATGACTTCTCTCTCGATTTGTACGTAGAAACGGCGTGGAGGATCTTTCGCTGGGATCGTAGCGGATTTCGTTCTGTTGGCTGCTACGGAAATCTCGATCAGTCGCCAGCGAAGAGGAGGACGGTGGTCGGAATTCAGCGATGATGCTGAATGTGGCAGAATCGGCGTGATGCGTCGTGGTGTCTGGATCGGAAGCGTCGACGGTCGCTTCGGAAAGCGGCGTCTGGGCTGGTGCGAAGGCAGGTCGCTGGTACACGAGGACTCTCGGAACGCCCTCCAAATATTCACGCACAAGTGATCGTATGAAATTCTTCCTACTCGCACGTCGCGTTCTTCGCAAACCGGAAGCACGATTCATTCACCAGGTTTTTCCGTAGTTTCGACTAAGATCTGAAGGATAAGCGGCGGTCTCAACGTCACAAAGCCGATTTCTATAATCCTCCAATTTGATGAAGATCAACCCCAGTTGTATGGAAGAACCCGTGGAAGAATTCGTAGTTAAATGTAATGTTAAAAGTAGAACTAGTATTATAAACACTTGATAAAATTAATGGATGTGGAAATAGTAGACTTGCTAAAAGAACTTGTACTTGGATATAGTAAAAGTAAAAATAAAATATATACTAGGTTTAAAGTATACAAGAACTGGAATTATTCTAAGTCTAAGACTAAGTTAAAATGGAAATAGAAATACGATGCCTGAACCCCACATTGAGGTGGCTAACGATATAGAACTATAGGTTTCGACTCCTCGGTAGGAGATCTCGAGTCAGAGTGTGTGCTCTGGAGACGCGTCTCTGACCTCCTCGGTTCGCGGGGCGCTACGGTCGCGGACGCTCGTGTTAGGGAGATCGCGGTCCCGCGAGTGGGGGACTCGCGTCTCGAGGCGGAGAGCGCGCGGTTCAGCGAGTGGGGACCCGCGGATCGTGGTGGGGGTAGCGGCACATGCCGCTGGCCGGACGCATCTTACTTAGTGTAACTTAGATCTAGGAATTCTTATATATGCGTCATGATACGGTATGTATGTCCTAGCTCAGAAGTAATATATAGGTTCTAGCAGATCCTGTTCCCGGGATTGGAAAAGACCCCATTCAGGTGATGGGCTGCGGCTACGTCTTCCTGTAGGACGGAATCCTCGGTGCGAGGGAGATAGGGCTGCCCGTCCTTGGTGCGGGCGAGACAGGTATACTCGGTGGTGCGAGTGAGACACTGGTGCCCGATACGAGAGAGACAGGTATACTCGGCGGTGCGAGTGAGGCAGCGCAATTCGGTGTGAGTGAGCGGGTGCAGCTATGCGCGCGCGAACACTTCCAGTTGCTGGTTCTGCAGGCGAGTTTGACTGGTTGCATGCGTCCAGGGGTTGATGCTGGGGGGTGCGAGGACGTTGATGGGTGGCAGGCGGTACGCCTGACGTCACAAAATGCGACACTTCCTTTCTAGGAAATTACGTTCCCATATATCTCTGTATCGAAGCTATAGAGTTCTAATTCTCCTTAAAACGCGATACCGCACCTCATCTTTATGTCTCATGATAATATATAATATACATTGCGAGGTGTTATGTATTCCTCGTCTACACTTCAAATGAATGTAAATGCGAAACTTCCTTCCTGGGAAATAGCGTTTCCAGATATCTACGTATCGTAGCAATAGAGTTCTAGCACTTCATGAAACGCGATATCGCATCTGATTTCGATGTTTCATGATAAGGAATAATATTCATTGCGAAGTGTCAAGTCTACCTCGTATTCACTTCAAAAGAATGTAAATGCGTCACTTCCTTCCTAGGAAATAGCGTCCCCAGATATCTACGTATCGTAGCAATAGTGTTCTAATGCTTCTTAAAACGCGATATCGCATCTCATTTCTATGTTTCATGATAAGATATAATATCCATTGCGAAGTGTCATGTATACCTCGTATTCACTTCAAAAGAATGTAAATGCGACACTTTCGCGCTAGGAAATACAGTTTGCAGGTGTCTATGCATCGTAGCCATAGGGTTCCAATGCTTCTTAAAACGCGATACCGCATCTCATTTCTATGTTTCATGATAAGATATAATATTCATTGCGAAATGTCACTTACACCTCGCATACACTTCAGATGAATGTAAATGCGACACTTCCTTGCTAGGAAATGGCGTTTGCAGATATCTACGTATCGAAGCAATATAGTTCTAATGCTCCTATAACGCGATAACGTATCTCATTTCCATGTTTCATGATTTGAAATAATATTCATTGCCATGTGTTATGTATCCCTCGTGTTCACTTCAAATGAATGTAAATGCGACAATTCCTTGCTAGGAACTAGCGTTTGCAGATGTCTACGTATCGAAGCAATAGCGTTCTAATGCTTCTTCAAACGAGATATTGCGTCTCTCTTCTATGTTTCATGATAAGATATAATATACGTTGCGAAGTGCTATGTACTCCTCGCCTGACGTCCAATGAATGTAAATGCAACACTTCCTGGCTAGGAAATACCGCTTGCAGATGTTTACGTATCATAGCAATATAGTCCTAATGCTTTTTAAAACGAGATGTCGCATTTAATTTCTATGTTTCGTGATAAGATATATAGTATTCATTGCGAAGTGTCATGGACACGTCGTATTCACTTCAAAAGAATGTAACTGCGACACTTCCATGCTAAGAAATAGCGTCTACAGATTTCTACGCGTCGAGGCAGTAGAGTTCTAATGCTTCTTAAAGCGCGATATCGCATCTCATTTCTATGTTTCGGGATAAGATATAATATTCACTGCGAAGTGTCACTTATACCTCGTATTCACTTCAAAAGAATGTAAATGCGACACGTCCTTGCAAGGAAATAGCGTCTGCAGATGTCTCCGTATCGAAGCATTAGTGTTCTAATGCTTCTTCAAACGAGATGTCGCATCTCATTTCTCTGCTTCATGATAAAATATAATATTCATTGCGAAGTGTCATGTATACATCGTATTCACTTCAAAAGAATGTAAATGCGCCACTTCCATGCTAGGATATAGCGTTTGCAGATGTCTACGTATCGTAGCATTAGGGTTCTAATGCTTCTTATATCGTGATATCGCATCGCATTCCTATGTTTCGTGATAACATATAATATTCGTTGCGAAGTGTCATGTGTACCTCGTATTCCGCTCAAAAGAATGCAAATGCGACACTTCCTTGCCAGGAAATAGCGTTTGCAGATGTCTTCGTGTCGTAGCAATAAAGTTCTAATATTCTTAAAGGGCGAGATCGCATTTCATTCCTATGATTCATGATAAGATATAATATTCATTGCGAAGTGTCATGTGTACCTCGCATACACTTCAAATGAATGTAAATGCGACACTTCCTTGCTAGGAAATAGCGTTTGCAGATGTCTACGTATCGAAGCAGTAGAGTTCTAATGCTTCCTAAATCGCGCTACCGCATCTCATTTCTATGTTTCATGATAAAATATAATATTCATTGCGAAGGGTATTATGTATTCCTCGTCTGCACTTCAAATGAAGGTAAATGCGACACTTCCTTGCTAGGAAATAGGGTTTGCAGATGTCTACGTATCGAAGCAATAGAGATCTAATTCTTCCTAAAATTGCGAAATCGCATCTCATTTCTGTATCTCATGATAAGATATAATATTCTTTGCGAAGTGTCATGAATACCTCGTATTCACTTCAAAAGAATGTAAATTCGGCACTTCCTGCCTATTAAATAGCGTTACCAGATGTCTACGTATCGAAGCAATAGAATTCTAATGCTCCTTAAAACGAGATATCGCATCTCATTTCTATGTTTCATGATAAGATATAATATCCATTGCGAAGTGTCATGTGTTCCTCGCATACACTTCAAGTGAATGTAAATGCGACACTTCCTTGGTAGGAAATAGCGTTTGCAGATGTCTACGTATCGAAGCAATAGAGTACTAATGCTTCATAAAGCGCGATATCGCGTCTCATTTCAATGTTTCATGATAAGAAACAATATTCATTGCGAAGTGTCATGTATACATCGTATTCACTTCAAATGAATGTAAATGCGACTATTCCTCTCTAGGATAGTGCGTTGGCAGATGTCTACGAATCGAAGCAATAGAGTTGTAATGCTTCTTATATCGCGATATCGCATCTCAATTCTATGTTTTATGATAACATATAATATTCATTGCGGAGTGGCATGTATACCTCGTGTTCACTTCAATGGAATGTAAATGCGACATTTCCTTGCTAGGAAGTAGCGTTTGCAAATATCTACGTATCGAAGCAATAGAGTTCTAATTCTTCTTAAAACGGGATATTGCTTCTCATTTCTATGTCTCATGATAAGATATAATATTCATTGCGCAGAGTTATGTATTCCTCGTCTACACTTCAAAGGAATGTAAATGCGACACTTCCTTTCTAGGAAATAGCGCTTGCAGATGTTTACGTATCGAAGCAATAGAGTTCTAATGCTTCTCAAAACGAGATATCGCATCTCATTCCTATGCTTCATGATGAGATATAATATTCATTGCGGAGTGGCATGTATACCTCGTCCACACTTGCAATGAATGTAAATGCGGCACTTCCTTGCTAGGAATTAGCGCTTGCAGATGTTTACGCATCGAAGCAATAGAGTTCTAATTCTACTTAAAACGGGATATTGCTTCTCATTTCTATGTTTCATGAGAAGATATAATATTCATTGCGGAGTGGCATGTATACCTCGCATACACTCCAAAGGAATGTAAATGCGACACTTGCTTGCTGGGAAATAGCGTTTGCAGATGGCTACGTATCGTAGCATTAGAGTTCTCATGCTTCTTAAAACGCGATATCGCATATCATTTCTATGTTTGATGATAAGATACAATATTCATTGCGAAGTGTCATGTATACCTCGGACACAGATCAAATGAATGTAAATGCGACACTTCCTTGCTAGGATATAGCGCTTGCAGATGTCTACGTATCGTAGCATTAGGGTTCTCATGCTTCTTAAAACGCGATATAGCATCTAATTTATATGTTTCATGATAAGATATAATATTCATTGCGAAGTGTCACTTATACCTCGCATACACTTCAAATGAATGTAAATGCGACACTTCCTTCCTAGGAAATAGCGTTTGCAGATGTCTACGTATCGAAGCAATAGAGTTCTAAAGCTTCTTAAATCGCGATATTGTATCTCATATCTATGTTTCACGATAAGATATAATATTCTTTGTGGAGTGTTATGTATCCTCGTCTACACTTCAAAAGAATGTAAATGCAACACTTCCTTGCTAGGGAATAGCGTTTCCAGATGTCTACGTATCGAAGCAATATAGTTCTAATGGGGAGGGTAGAGGTCCTTCTCACACCCGGGAACCATCCTGTTTGTCTCCATGGACTATGGCAGCGGTCTTATCTTTGCGGAGCTCTCGATCCTATCCTTCGGGCTTCAGGGTCTCTTCTTGTTCACTTCCCGACTCCTCCACCGTCGAGCCCGTCACGCTACCTCGGCGCACAGCCCTTCCGCGAACCTGCGGTCTTATTATCCGCCGAAGAGGCGTCTTATGTGTCGCTTCTTCCATCAGCTCGCCAGTCTAATCCGTAGAACGGAGAGAGAGAAACGAACCGGAGGGGGGGGGGGGGGGGGGGGGTGGTTCTACCATCGTGTATTTCACGCTCCTCGCAAATATAGCTATCGCGATAGTCCGTGTCGCGCTTCTCGCATGGGTGGTGATCTGCGAGCTAGTCTAACCGTAGCAGGGGGGGGGGGTTGAGCGAGCCAAGTGACTTCACCACGTCACAGTACATACAAATTAGCGATTAAGTAGCTATGTGTTCAAATTCAATTCCGAATAATGCACTAAAAAGCATCCCAGATGACAAACGGCAAGATGGTAGCGACACCATGCCGGCACTATATTGCCACTTCCGAGGAGTGTCAATTGATTCGTGGTCATCTGTAACCGGATTCGTTGACTAAAATGCCAGAACGTGTTACCAGCACGTTCTAGACAAGCGAATCGCGCAGAACCAGCACCATGGTGACACGCGTATCATCGCTCCATTCATGAATCTCCTGAGCAATGACGCAGGATCACATTTGGCATTGGAGAACCTGTGCTTTCATACAAATTAGAACCGTTAGATGTCAGTAGATGTTCAGCATATGAGTATTGATAGACATTTTGATGGTCGTTTTCCTATATTTATAGTTATTGAGCGAGTCGTATATATTTCTTTCAATCCATCATAGATTAAAAATATTATTTATAAAAAAAATATTACTTATAAAATAAAAATTCATGCTGTTGCGTCCCTAACTTCGCCTTGTGTAATTTTTGAAATAACATGCTCTCATCGTATTTAATGTAACCCTCAATTGCATGAATTTGTAACAATAAATTGACGAAAATATATATAAAATAAGTGTATATATTTTTATGACAAAGTAATTATCGACTTTATGGAATAAAATCGCCCTATCGAGATAGTTTATAGAAAATAATAAAATCGAGTTCTTATATCTTTGTTTTGTGTCGTGTATCTATTTTGGAATCAAAATAAATAAATTGCACAATTTAGTCATTTTTCATATTTGCTTATAATTTTTATGGAAACAGCTTCCCCATTAGTAAATGTCAGCCTACGCCACAACCACGCGTGTAGCTATGGTGAGCTGATAGTGTCATTGTCACGGCCGTGTAGCCCGTGTGCTATATCTCGGTGCTTTAATAGTGCCGTGATACGAATGCCGCCCCAGTACTAACAGTATGCCATTTCGAAAGCTGAGTAGGAGCACTTTGTTAGCACAGTTCTGTCACGGAATTCGTTCCATCCGTTGTCATTCGCGTGCCAATCGCTGGCTGTTTGGGATATTGTAGTGCATTAGGCAGACTTGTTCCTTATCATCTTCAAGGAGATGGATTTTCACTCCCCCCTTTTTGAATTTTTTAAATTATTGTTTGGAATTTTTGCCGCTTCTGTATCTCTATGACCGCATTGTGGATTCAACTTATGTACGATCTTTTTGGTCTTCATCTTTTATTACATGTAATATTATATACGTGATGCACGTTTGTTATGTAATGCACGATTTGTAAGCCTCAGATACTTTTATTCTTTGGTAAAGCAACTTATTCGATTAATATATATTTATTAGACACAGATATAAACAATTAGAAAAATGTTATTAAAACGCTATTAAATATGTTGTTGCAATCATATATTTAAGGTCTGAAGATGTAGATGCAATTAATGTCCGATATTTTGCGTGATCCAATCGACGTATCAAGTGAGGCTATGAAATATAAAAATCTTTTACTATTCTTCGACCCCTTTACATGTTAAATGAATGACTAGTTCTGCAAGACAAGAAGCCTGAATTAGTGAGATGTCTAGGAACATAAGTAATTTGTAAGTAACACATCTTTTCTCTTTGAAATATTTGCCTTTGCATAGAATAGAACGTATAGATATAATTGCCTGTTTTGTACCCATTTCGGTCCAATTCTATTATAGTCTTTGAGCAGAAGTAATATTGATTATACTTGATTTTTGCAATAGTTCTGTGATTAACAGATTTTATTAACCTAGAATCATTATTTGATGGATTTATCAATCTACTTTGTAGCTCCATCAGTTTCTTTTTCTGCTCGCTACTTTCCATTTTCAGTTCGGTATACTTATCCTTTATTACCATCATATATGTTGCGTAAAATTACAATAACACTTTGTCTTCAAATTTTGCGGATATTTCAATTAAATTTCCTTTGATTAAATAAACGGAAATTAAAAAACAGTGGCACGTACCATTTCTTGGAAACGTTGTATCGTAATTTGCATCTGACTGTTTTGAAAGGCACGCACTTTACTTAACGTTTGCAATGATTCGGTTAGCAAAGTAAAGAAATATTCTACTTTCTTGAGAAATTCTGAGAGAAATTGTTGGCTCTTGTAATTCTAAGGCAAATATATTCATCTGTCGACATCGTGAACATTGTTTTTTGGCAAAATTCCAGAAAAACAAATATACTATAAGTAAAATAATAAACATCATAATATTAAATTTAACTCTGTTCATCGTTGCCTTGTTGGACACATCCATAACAATATACAGGGTGGGGCAGTAATAATTAGCACCTCAGATATCCACGCAAATGTAAGTTTCATAGAAGTTTTTGCTAATACAAAATTGCATAGTACAAAGGGCCCATCCGTTGATGAAAATAGTTTTTTTGTAAGTGGAGTTATGTTGGACATATGAAGGTTACCTTCATTTTTTAAAATGAATTGGTATATCCATTCTTCCGTAATACGATAGAGCATTTTAAAGCAAGTTTAACGATATGTAACATGAAGGCATTGAAGGTTACAGAAAGTATAGAAAGGCGATAATACTCACGGTTTTGATAGGAAGTGAAACATACGTATTGTAAACAGTGGTGGAAGGCGTAACATTTACCGTTTACTTCACTGTGAATAAACACTTTTCGAAGGGCATTTCAATAGTTTGCAGCATAAATTAAACATGATAAGATTAGCATTGAAAAATCGGTTCGAATATGTTTGGTTAGGCTGTTCTTTGTGTCGTTCATTTTATAAGTACTGAGCTGCGGATTCCTGAGGACAGCTCACAAAATTGTTGAACTATGGAAGATTAACATTGTGAATTTGAATCAAAAGGTAATTAAATTCCATTAGATTGTAAACAGATCTCAATGTTTCATTTTAGATAGTAAGATTAAATACTCTTGACAAAACTACAAGAATGGATACATACCTTTCTGTTATTATTATTTCATAAAGAATTATAATTGCAATTATATAGTTCATTACGATAAAAAATATTTCTCAGAAATTTCTAAATATTAAATTAAAGAATCAAGTAAAACATTTTTAATAATTACGAATATGAAAAATACTTGAACATTCCAATAGGAAGATGTCTAAACAGGAGTTAGAAAAGAGGTAAGATGTTTTGAAAGCTTTAATTGCAGTCTCTAATGCAAGCAGTTGGGCAGTATTTCAATTTTTAAGAAAATTGATGAAAGTCAACCATTTTGAAGTGGTCAGAATCTTTGTCGTTTGAGCAATAAGTGAATAACAAATAACTGCATAAATTCCAGGCTTAAATACTTATGGATTATATCCTATGCAGACTCGTTTATGAGCGAGTTACTAAATAATAATCCACACTAAGTAATCATTTTAAAACTTAAAAGATTACATCTCGTGAACTTTCAAAGATATCAGAAGTGTGAAAAGTATGTGGTTTATCAAAAACTCTTCTAAAAGAACGGACGAAGCCAATAGAAATCTTTGTTGAAGTAAGCAAGTTCTAAAGTTCTAAGCAACGCGATGGCCCTTATCTGCCTATGTTTCATAGCAAGTAAGTTCTGAATTTCTATGAAATCCGATGGAATTTCTCACTACTAACGTTTCAAAGTAAGTTCTCAAATTCTCAGTTCTACGTTTAAAACTATGTGTGTTCTATATATCTATGTAAAGTGATGGTTCCTATTCGTTGTGACGGAAACCTATATATAGTAAGTCAGGGAAGCTCGAAGGGGTTAATTATCTAAATGCTTTTAGGTGTAAAACGTACTTTAATCTAAAGCGATCTATCGTTCCAAGGTATCCGCTCACGTACAACTTTTCTTGGGCGCCAGCTGCTCAGAAAGTAGCAAAGGGATAGACTACACGACCCCGGGAACCCTGGGGCGGAACAACCCTTGAAATTTCGAAATGCTCCTCCTCTCGACTACGCCTAGCCAAGTACACACACTCAGGTCGCGAGATACTGAAGTGACGGCATGTTTATTTAAGGTTTCGACATGGGTTTAACTAACAAGGGCTACGGGAAACTACGCAACACGCCGCGAATTACCGGGTATCATAACTCGCTTCACGATATAAGACAATATACAATATGCGACACAAGAAATGGGACGCTTTAGCGAATAAGCTCTCACGTTCCCTTCTTCAGGTTCCTTGAATTTGCTGGTGGTCCTCGGGTCTCCTGGATTCTCCTCGGGGCTCCTTGGTGGAGTGGGCTGTAGGCATCGGTATTGTTCGGGTCCATCGATCAGTGGACTTCGGCGATTTCCTCTTCTCGCCATCTTGGGTGTCCCTGAGGGGATCCTCCTGATCATTTAAATTGCGTAGCGCCTCGCGCGCCGCGCTCCCATGGCCCACCTGCAGGGCCGCTGAACTTTTGACATCCCTTTAGGGGGTTAAGGATGGTTGAGGGCCTTCTCACATCCCAGAGCATTATAAAGCACAGAAGCAGATAAGCATAATGCGATGCATAGAGCTTTACAACCTTCTAACTAACTTTGAACTGTTTATATGAAATGCGGTTTATATGATATTGCGGTGCATGAAGCATGACAAATTAAATGCTTCGGCACCTGGACATCTAGAAACGCTATCCCCGGGCAAGAAATTGTAGGGTTCACACTCAATTCATGTGCAGAAGCAGACAAACATAATGCGATGCCATGAATATTACATCTCATCATGAAATATAGAAGTAAGATGCGCAGCCGCGTTTTACGAAGCATTAGAACTCTATTGCTTCTAAACCTTCAGATATAGAAACGATATTCCGTAGCAAGGAAGTGATGCATTTACATTCATTTGAAGTGTAGGGGAGATATACATAACGCGATGCATTGAAATTACATCTTATCATGTGACACAGAACTGATATGCGATATCGCGTTTTATAAAGAGTTAGAAATCTATTGCTTCGATGCGTAGACATCTAGAAACGCTATTCCGTCGCAAGGAAGTGTGGCATTTACATTCTTTTGAAGTCTAGACAAGGTATACATAACACTTCCTAATGAATATTATATCTTACCATCAAACATGGAAAAGAGCTGCGATATCGCGCTTTAAGAAGCAATACAACCCTATTGCTTCGATACGTAGACATCTGGAAACGCTATTTCCTAGCATGGATGTGTCGCATTTACATTCTTTTGAAGTTAATACGAGGTACACATAACACTCCACAATGAATATTACATCTTATCATGAAACATAGAAATGAGGATTGATATCGCGTTTTAAGAAGCATTAGAACTCTATTGCTATGATATGTAGACATCTGCAAACGCTATTTCCTATAGCAAGGAAGTGTCGCATTCATATTCTTTTGAAATGAATACGAGGTATACATGACACTTCGAATGAATATTATAACTTATCATGAAACATAGAAATGAGATGCGATATCTCGTCTTAGGAATCATTAGAACTCTATTGCTTCGATACGTAGATATCTGTAGCGCTATATCCTAGCAAGGAAGTGTCGCATTTACATTCATTTAAAGTGCATGCGAGGTGTAGATAACACTGCACAATGAATATTATATATTATCATGAAACATAGAAATGAGATGCGATATCGCGATTTAAGGAGCATTAGAACACCATTGCTTCAATACGTAGACATCTGGAAACGCTACTTCCTAGCAAGCAAGTGTCGCATTTACATCCTTTTGAAAGGAATACGAGGTATACATGACACTTCGCAATGAAAATTATATCTTATCATGAAACATAGAGATGAGATGCGATATGGCGATTTATGAAGCATTAGATGTCTATTGCTTCGATACGTAAACAACTGCAAACGCTATTTCCTAGCAGGGAAGTGTCGCAATTACATTCATTTGAAGTATAGACGAGATATACGTAACACTGCACAATGAATATTATATCTAATCATTAAACATAGAAATGAGATGCGATATGGCGATTTAAGAAGCATTAGAAATCTATTGGTTCGATACGTAGACATCTGCAAACGCCACATCCTAGCAAGGAAGTGTCGCATTTACATTCTTTTGAAAGGAATGCGAGGTATACATGACACTTCGCAATGAATATTATATCTTATCATGAAACATAGAAATGAGATGCAATATGACGATTTAAGAAGCATTAGAACATTATTGCTTCGATACGAAGACATCTGCAAACGCTATTTCCTAGCAAGGAAGTGTCGCATTTACATTCATTTGAAGTGTATGCGAGGCATACATGAAAGTTCGCAATGAATATTATATCTTATCATGAAACATAGAAATGAGTTGCGATCTCGCGTCTGAAGAAGCGTTAGAACTCCATTGCCATGATACATAGTCACCTGCAAACGCTATTTCCTATGAAGGAAATGTCGCTATTACATTCATTTGAAGTGTATGCGAGGTATAAGTGACATTTCGCAATGAATATTATATATTATCATGAAACACAGAAATGAGAAGCGATATCGCGTTTTGAGAAGCATTAGAACCCTAATGCCACGACACGTAGACATCTGCAAACGCTATTTCCTAGCAAGGAAGTGTCGCCTTTACATACATTTGAAGTATAGACGAGATATACATAAAACTGCACAATGAATATTATGCCTTATCATGAAACATAGAAATGAGATGCGATATGGCGATATAAGAAGCATTAGAAATCTATTGCATCGATAGGTAGAAATCTGCAAACGCTACTTCCTAGCAAGGAAGTGTCGCATTTACATTCTTTTGAAAGGAATACGAGGTATACATGACACTTCGCAATGAATGTTATATCTTATCATGAAACGTAGATATGAGATGCGATATCACGATTTAAGAAGCACTCGAAAACTATTGCCTCGATACGTAGACATCTGCAAACGCTTTTTCCAAGCAAGGAAGTGTCGCATTTACATTCTTTTGAAGTGTATGCAAGGTATACATGACACTACGAAATGAATATTATATACTATCATGAAACATAGAAATGAGAAACGATGTCGCGATTTAAGAAGCATTAGAACCCTATCGCTTCGATACGTAGATATCTGCAAACGCTATTTCCTAGCAAGGAAGTGTCGCATGTATATT
This sequence comes from Xylocopa sonorina, assembly GCF_050948175.1. Classification (NCBI taxonomy): domain Eukaryota; kingdom Metazoa; phylum Arthropoda; class Insecta; order Hymenoptera; family Apidae; genus Xylocopa; species Xylocopa sonorina. The sequence continues at coordinate 379,760 of NW_027490289.1, forward strand.
CAGTTGAAGTGTATGCGAGGTATACATGGCACTTCGCAATGAATATTATATCTTATCGTGAAACATAGAAATGAGATGCGATATCGCGATTTAAGAAGCTTTGGAACTCTATTGCTTCGATACGTAGATATCTGCAAACACTATTTCCTAGCAAGGAACTGCCGCATTCACATTTATTTGAAGTGTATGCGAGGTATACATGACACTTCGCAATGAATATTATATATTATCATGAAACATATTAATGAGTAGCGATATCGCGTTTTGAGAAGCATTAGAACTCTAATGCTACGATACGTAGACATTTGCAATCGCTATATCCTGGCAAGGAAGTGTCGCGTAAACATTCTTCTGAAGTGAATACGAGGCATACATAGCACTCGACAATGAATATTATATCTTATCATGAAACATAGTAATGAGATGTACTATGGCGATTTAAGAAGCATTAGAATCCTATTGCTTCGATACGCAGACATCTGCAAACGCTACTTCTTAACAAGGAAATGTCGCATTTACATTCTTTTGTAGTGAATACGAGGTATACATAACACTGCACAATGAATATTATATCTTATCATGAAACATAGGAATAAGATGCGATATCGCGATTTAAGAAGCTTTAGAATTCTATTGCTTAGATACGTAGATATCTGCAAACACTATTTCCAAGCAAGGAACTGTCGCATTCACATTCATTTGAATTGTATACGAGGTATACATAACACTCCACAATGAATATTATATCTTACCATGAAACATAGAAATGAGATGCAATATGGCGTTTTAAGGAGCATAAGAAATCTATTGCTTCGATAAGTAGACATCTGCAACCGCTACTTCCTAGGAAGGAAGTGTCGCACTTTCATTTATTTGAAGCCTAGGCGAGGAATACATAACACTTCGCAATGAATATTATACCATATCATGAATCATAGAAATGAGATGCGATATCTCTTTTTAAGAAGCATGAGTACTCTGTTGCTTCGATACGTAGACTGCTGCAAACGCTACTTCCTAGGAAGGAAGTGTCGCACTTTCATTTATTTGAAGCCTAGGCGAGGAATACATAGCACTTCGCAACGAATATTATACCACATCATGAATCATAGAAATGAGATGTGACATCTCGTTCTAAGAACCATTAAAACTCTATTGCTTCGATACGTAGACATCTGCAAACGCTGTTTCCTAGCATGGAAGTGTCGCATTTACATACTTTTGAAGTGAATACGAGGTATTCATGACACTTCTCAATTAATATTATATCACATCATGAAACAAAGGAATGAGATGCGATATCCCGTTTTAAGAAGCCTTGGCACTCTATTGCTTCGATACGTAGACATCTGCAAACACTATTTCCTAGCCAGGAAGTGTCGCATTTACATTCATTTGAAATGTATGCGAGGTATACATAACACTTCGCAATGAATATTATATCTTATCAAGAAACATAGAAATGAGATGCGATATCCCGTACTAAGAAGCATTAGAGCTCTATTGTTAAGACGCATAGACATCTGAGAACCCTATTTCCTAGCAAGGAAGTGTCGCATTTACATTCATTTGAAGTGTAGACGAGGAATACATAACACTTCGCAGTGAATATTATACCATATTATGAATCATAGTAATGAGATGCGACATCTCGTTTTAAGAACCATTAGAACTCTATTGCTTCGATACGTAGACATCTGCAAATACTATTTGGTAGCAAGGAAGTGTCGCATTTACATACTTTTGAAGTGAATACGAGGTATTCATGACACTTCTCAATTAATATTATATCACATCATGAAACAAAGAAATGAGATGCGATATCCCGTTTTAAGAAGCATTAGCACTCTATTTCTTCGATACGTAGACATCTGCAAATACTATTTCCTAGCATGCAAGTGTCGCATTTACATTCTTTTGAAGTGAATACGAGGTATTCATGACACTTCGCAATTAATATTATATCATATCATGAAACAAAGAAATGGGATGCGATATCCCGTTTTAAGAAGCATTATCACTCTATTGCTTCGATCCGTAGACATCTGCAAACACTATTTCCGAGCCAGGAAGTGTCGCATTTACATTCATTTGAAATGTATGAGCGGTATACATGACATTTCGCAATGAATATTATATATTATTATGAAACATAGATATGAGATGCGATATCGCGAATTAGCAAGCTTCAGAAATCTATTGCTTCGATACGTAGACATCTGCAAACGCTATTTCCTAGCAAGGAAGTGTCGCATTTACATTCATTTGAAGTATAGACGAGATATACATAACACTGCACAATGAATATTATATCGTATCATGAAACAGAAATGAGATACGATATCGCGATTTAAGAAGCATTAGATCACTATTGCTTCGATAGGTAGACATCTGCAAACGCTATTTCCTAGCAAGGAACTGTCGCCGTCACATTCATTTGAAGTGTATGCGAGGTATACGTGACACTTCGCAATGAATATTATATATTATCATTAAACATAGAAATGATAAACAATATGGCGATATAAGAAGCATTAGATCCCTATTGCGTCGATACGTAGACATCTGCAAACGCTGTTTCCTAGCAAGGAAGTGTGGCATTTACATTCATTTGAAGTATAGACGAGATATACATAGCACTGCACAGTGAATATTATATCTTATCTTGAAACATAGATATGAGATGCGATATCGCGAATTAGCAAGCTTTAGAAATCTATTGCTTCGATACGTAGGCATCTGCAAACGCTATTTCCTGGCAAGGAAGTGTCGCATTTACATTCTTTTGAAGTGAATACGAGGTATACATAATACTCCACATTGAATATTATATATTATCGTGAAACATAGTAATAAGTAGCGATATCACGTTTTGAGAAGCATTAGAACTCTAATGCTTCGATACGTAGACATCTGCAAACGCTATTTCCTAGCAAGGAAGTGTCGCATTTACATTCATTTGAAGTGTATGCGAGGTATACATGATACTTCGCAGTGAATATTATATATTATCATTAAACATATTAATGATAAGCGATATGGCGATATAAGAAGCATTAGATCCCTAATGCTTCGGTACGTAGACAACTGCAAACGCTACTTCCTAGCAAGGAAGTGTCGCATTTACATTCTTTTGACAGGAATACGATGTATACATGACACTTCGCAAAGAATATTATATCTTTTCATTAAACGTAGATATGAGATGCGATATGACGATTTAAGAAGCACTAGAAAGCTATTGCTCCGATACGTAGATATCTGCAAACGCTATTTCCTAGCAAGGGACTGCGGCATTTACATTCTTTTGAAGTGAATACGAGGTATACATAACACTCCACAATGAATATTATATCTTATCATGAAACATAGAAATGAGATGCGATATGACGATTTAAGAAGCATTAGAAATCTATTGCTTCGATACGTAGACATCTGCAAACGCTACTTCCTAGCAAGGAAGTGTCGCATTTACATTCTTTTGAAGTGAATACGAGGTATACATAACACTCCCCAATGAATATTATATCTCATCACGAAACATAGAAATGAAAAGCGACATCTCGTTTTAAGAAGAATTAGAACTCTATTGCTACGATACGTAGACATCTGCAAACGCTACTTCCTAGCAAGGAAGTGTCGCATTTACATTCTTTTGAAGTGAATACGAGGTATTCATATCACTGCACAATGAATATTATATCTTATCATGAAACATAGAAATGAGATGCAATATGGCGATTTAAGAAGCATTAGAACACTATTGCTTTGATACGTAGACATCTGCAAACGCTATTTCCTAGCAAGGAACTGTCGCATTCACATTCACTTGAAGTGTATGCGAGGTATACGTGACACTTCGCAATGAATATTATATGTTATTATGAAACATAGATGTGAGATGCGATATCGCGAATTAGCAAGCTTCAGAAATCTATTGCTTCGATACGTAGACATCTGCAAACGCTATTTCCTGGCAAGGAAGTGTCGCGTTTACATTGTTTTGAATTGAATACGAGGTATACATAACACTCCACAATGAATATTATATCTTATCATGAAACATAGAAATGAGATGCGATATGACAATTTAAGAAGCATTAGAACTCTATTGCTTCGTTACGTAGCCATCTGCAAACGCTACTTCCTTGCAAGGAAGAGTCGCATTTACATTCTTTTGAAAGGAATACGTGGTATACATGACACTTCGCAGTGAATATTTTATCTTATCATGAAACATAGAAATGAGATGCGATATGACAATTTAAGAAGCATTAGAGCTCTATTGCTTCGTTACGTAGACATCTGCAAACGCTACATCCTAGCAAGGAAGAGTCGCACTTACATTCTTTTGAAAGGAATACGTGGTATACATGACACTTCGCGATGAATATTATATCTTATCATGAATCATAGGAATGAGATGCGATATGACAATTTAGGAAGCATTAGAACTCTATCGCTTCGTTACGCAGACATCTGCAAACGCTACTTCCTAGCAAGGAAGTGTCGCATTTACATTCATTTGAAGTATAGACGAGATATACATAGCACTGCACAATGAATATTATATCTTATCATGAAACATAGAAATAAGATGCGATATGGCGATTTAAGAAGCATTAGAAATCTATTGGTTCGATACGTAGATATCTACAAACGCTACTTCTTAGCAAGGAAGTGTCGCATTTACATTCTTTTGAAAGGAATACGAGGTATACATGACACTTCGCAATGAATATTATATCTTATCATGAAACATAGAAATGATATGCGATATGACAATTTAAGAAGCATTAGAACTCTATTGCTTCGTTACGTAGACATCTGCAAACGCTACTTCCTAGCAAGGAAGAGTCGCATTTACATTCTTTTGGAGTGAATACGAGGTATACATAACACTGCACAATGAATATTATATCTTATCATGAAACATAGAAATGAGATGCGATATGACGATTTAAGAAGCATTAGAACTCTATTGCTTCGATACGTAGACATCTGCAAACGCTATTTCCTAGCAAGGAAGTGTCGCATTTACATTCATTTGAAGTGTATGCGAGGTATACATGATACTTCGCAGTGAATATTATATATTATCATTAAACATATTAATGATAAGCGATATGGCGATATAAGAAGCATTAGATCCCTATTGCTTCGGTACGTAGACAACTGCAAACGCTACTTCCTAGCAAGGAAGTGTCGCATTTACATTCTTTTGACAGGAATACGATGTATACATGACACTTCGCAAAGAATATTATATCTTTTCATTAAACGTAGATATGAGATGCGATATGACGATTTAAGAAGCACTAGAAAGCTATTGCTCCGATACGTAGATATCTGCAAACGCTATTTCCTAGCAAGGGAGTGCGGCATTTACATTCTTTTGAAGTGAATACGAGGTATACATAACACTCCACAATGAATATTATATCTTATCATGAAACATAGAAATGAGATGCGATATGACGATTTAAGAAGCATTAGAACTCTATTGCTTCGATACGTAGACATCTGCAAACGCTACTTCCTTGCAAGGAAGAGTCGCATTTACATTCTTTTGAAAGGAATACGTGGTATACATGACACTTCGCAGTGAATATTTTATCTTATCATGAAACATAGAAATGAGATGCGATATGACAATTTAAGAAGCATTAGAAATCTATTGCTTCGTTACGTAGACATCTGCAAACGCTACTTCCTAGCAAGGAAGAGTCGCACTTACATTCTTTTGAAAGGAATACGTGGTATACATGACACTTCGCGATGAATATTATATCTTATCATGAATCATAGAAATGAGATGCGATATGACGATTTAAGAAGCATTAGAGCTCTATTGCTTCGTTACGTAGACATCTGCAAACGCTACATCCTAGCAAGGAAGAGTCGCACTTACATTCTTTTGAAAGGAATACGTGGTATACATGACACTTCGCGATGAATATTATATCTTATCATGAATCATAGGAATGAGATGCGATATGACAATTTAGGAAGCATTAGAACTCTATCGCTTCGTTACGCAGACATCTGCAAACGCTACTTCCTAGCAAGGAAGTGTCGCATTTACATTCATTTGAAGTATAGACGAGATATACATAGCACTGCACAATGAATATTATATCTTATCATGAAACATAGAAATAAGATGCGATATGGCGATTTAAGAAGCATTAGAAATCTATTGGTTCGATACGTAGATATCTACAAACGCTACTTCTTAGCAAGGAAGTGTCGCATTTACATTCTTTTGAAAGGAATACGAGGTATACATGACACTTCGCAATGAATATTATATCTTATCATGAAACATAGAAATGATATGCGATATGACAATTTAAGAAGCATTAGAACTCTATTGCTTCGTTACGTAGACATCTGCAAACGCTACTTCCTAGCAAGGAAGAGTCGCATTTACATTCTTTTGGAGTGAATACGAGGTATACATAACACTGCACAATGAATATTATATCTTATCATGAAACATAGAAATGAGATGCGATATGACGATTTAAGAAGCATTAGAGCTCTATTGCTTCGTTACGTAGACATCTGCAAACGCTACATCCTAGCAAGGAAGAGTCGCACTTACATTCTTTTGAAAGGAATACGTGGTATACATGACACTTCGCGATGAATATTATATCTTATCATGAATCATAGGAATGAGATGCGATATGACAATTTAGGAAGCATTAGAACTCTATCGCTTCGTTACGCAGACATCTGCAAACGCTACTTCCTAGCAAGGAAGTGTCGCATTTACATTCATTTGAAGTATAGACGAGATATACATAGCACTGCACAATGAATATTATATCTTATCATGAAACATAGAAATAAGATGCGATATGGCGATTTAAGAAGCATTAGAAATCTATTGGTTCGATACGTAGATATCTACAAACGCTACTTCTTAGCAAGGAAGTGTCGCATTTACATTCTTTTGAAAGGAATACGAGGTATACATGACACTTCGCAATGAATATTATATCTTATCATGAAACATAGAAATGATATGCGATATGACAATTTAAGAAGCATTAGAACTCTATTGCTTCGTTACGTAGACATCTGCAAACGCTACTTCCTAGCAAGGAAGAGTCGCATTTACATTCTTTTGGAGTGAATACGAGGTATACATAACACTGCACAATGAATATTATATCTTATCATGAAACATAGAAATGAGATGCGATATGACGATTTAAGAAGCATTAGAACTCTATTGCTTCGATACGTAGACATCTGCAAACGCTATTTCCTAGCAAGGAAGTGTCGCATTTACATTCATTTGAAGTGTATGCGAGGTATACATGATACTTCGCAGTGAATATTATATATTATCATTAAACATATTAATGATAAGCGATATGGCGATATAAGAAGCATTAGATCCCTATTGCTTCGGTACGTAGACAACTGCAAACGCTACTTCCTAGCAAGGAAGTGTCGCATTTACATTCTTTTGACAGGAATACGATGTATACATGACACTTCGCAAAGAATATTATATCTTTTCATTAAACGTAGATATGAGATGCGATATGACGATTTAAGAAGCACTAGAAAGCTATTGCTCCGATACGTAGATATCTGCAAACGCTATTTCCTAGCAAGGGAGTGCGGCATTTATATTCTTTTGAAGTGAATACGAGGTATACATAACACTCCACAATGAATATTATATCTTATCATGAAACATAGAAATGAGATGCGATATGACGATTTAAGAAGCATTAGAACTCTATTGCTTCGATACGTAGACATCTGCAAACGCTACTTCCTTGCAAGGAAGAGTCGCATTTACATTCTTTTGAAAGGAATACGTGGTATACATGACACTTCGCAGTGAATATTTTATCTTATCATGAAACATAGAAATGAGATGCGATATGACAATTTAAGAAGCATTAGAAATCTATTGCTTCGTTACGTAGACATCTGCAAACGCTACTTCCTAGCAAGGAAGAGTCGCACTTACATTCTTTTGAAAGGAATACGTGGTATACATGACACTTCGCGATGAATATTATATCTTATCATGAATCATAGAAATGAGATGCGATATGACAATTTAGGAAGCATTAGAACTCTATCGCTTCGTTACGCAGACATCTGCAAACGCTACTTCCTAGCAAGGAAGAGTCGCATTTACATTCTTTTGGAGTGAATACGAGGTATACATAACACTGCACAATGAATATTATATCTTATCATGAAACATAGAAATGAGATGCAATATGGCGATTTAAGAAGCATTAAAACACTATTGCTTCGATACGTAGACATCTGCAAACGCTATTTCCTAGCAAGGAAGTGTCGCATTTACATTCATTTGAAGTATAGACGAGATATACATAGCACTGCACAATGAATATTATATCTTATCATGAAACATAGAAATAAGATGCGATATGGCGATTTAAGAAGCATTAGAAATCTATTGGTTCGATACGTAGATATCTACAAACGCTACTTCTTAGCAAGGAAGTGTCGCATTTACATTCTTTTGAAAGGAATACGAGGTATACATGACACTTCGCAATGAATATTATATCTTATCATGAAACATAGAAATGATATGCGATATGACAATTTAAGAAGCATTAGAACTCTATTGCTTCGTTACGTAGACATCTGCAAACGCTACTTCCTAGCAAGGAAGAGTCGCATTTACATTCTTTTGGAGTGAATACGAGGTATACATAACACTGCACAATGAATATTATATCTTATCATGAAACATAGAAATGAGATGCGATATGACGATTTAAGAAGCATTAGAACTCTATTGCTTCGATACGTAGACATCTGCAAACGCTATTTCCTAGCAAGGAAGTGTCGCATTTACATTCTTTTGAATTGAATACGAGGTATACATAACACTCCCCAATGAATATTATATCTCATCACGAATCATAGAAATGAAATCGACATTTCGTTTTAAGAAGAATTAGAACTCTATTGCTACGATACGTGGATATCTGCAAACGCTTTTTCCTAGGAAGGAAGTGTCGCACTTTCATTTATTTGAAGCCTAGGCCAGGAATACATAACACTTCGCAATGAATATTATACCATATCATGAATCATAGAAATAAGATGCAACATCTCGTTCTAAGGACCATTAGAACTCTATTGCTTCGATACGTAGACATCTGCAAACGCTATTTCCTAGCATGGAAGTGTCGCATTTACATACTTTTGAAGTGAATACGAGGTATTCATGACACTTCTCAATTAATATTATATCACATCATGAAACAAAGAAATGAGATGCGATATCCCGTCTTAAGAAGCATTAGCACACTATTGCTTCGATACGTAGACATCTGCAAATACTATTTCCTAGCATGCAAGTATCGCTTTTACATTCTTTTGAAGTGAACACGAGGTATTCATGACACTTCGCAATTAATATTATATCATATCATGAAACAAAGAAATGAGATGCGATATCCTGTATTAAGAAGCATTAGAACTCTATTGCTTCGATACGTGGACATCTGCAAACGTTATCTCCTAGCAAGGAAGTGTAGCATTTACATTCATTTGAAGTGTATGCGAGGTATACATAACACTTCGCAATGACTATTATTTCTTATCATGAAACAAAGATATGAGATGCGATATCTCGTTTTAAGAAGCATGAGTACTCTATTTCTTCGATACGTAGACATCTGCAAATACTATTTCCTAGCATGCAAGTGTCGCATTTACATTATTTTGAAGTGAATACGAGGTATTCATGACACTTCGCAATTAATATTATATATCATGAAACATAGAAATGAGATGCGATATCCCGAATTAAGAAGAATTAGAGCTTTATTGTTACAACGCTTTGACATCTGCAAACGCTACTTCCTAGCAAGGAAGTGTCGCATTTACATTCTTTTGAAGTGAATACGAGGTATTCATATCACTGCACAATGAATATTATATCTTATCATGAAACATAGAAATGAGATGCAATATGGCGATTTAAGAAGCATTAGAACACTATTGCTTCGATACGTAGACATCTGCAAACGCTATTTCCTAGTAAGGAACTGTCGCCGTCACATTCATTTGAAGTGTATGCGAGGTATACGTGACACTTCGCAATGATTATTATATATTATCATTAAACATAGAAATGATAAACGATATGGCGGTATAAGAAGCATTAGATCCCTATTGCTTCGATACGTAGACATCTGCAAACGCTATTTCCTAGCAAGGAAGTGTGGCATTTACATTCATTTGAAGTATAGACGATATATACATAGCACTGCACAATGAATATTATATCTTATCTTGAAACATAGATATGAGATGCGATATCGCGAATTAGCAAGCTTTAGAAATCTATTGCTTCGATACGTAGGCATCTGCAAACGCTATTTCCTGGCAAGGAAGAGTCGCATTTACATTCTTTTGAAGTGAATACGAGGTATACATAACACTCCACAATGAATATTATATATTATCGTGAAACATAGTAATAAGTAGCGATATCACGTTTTGAGAAGCATTAGAACTCTAATGCTTCGATACGTAGACATCTGCAAACGCTATTTCCTAGCAAGGAAGTGTCGCATTTACATTCATTTGAAGTGTATGCAAGGTATACATGATACTTCGCAGTGAATATTATATATTATCATTAAACATGTTAATGATAAGCGATATGGCGATATAAGAAGTATTAGATCCCTATTGCTTCGGTACGTAGACAACTGCAAACGCTACTTCCTAGCAAGGAAGTGTCGCATTTACATTCTTTTGAAGTGAATACGAGGTATACATGACACTTCGCAATGAATATTATATCTTATCATGAAACATAGATGTGAGATGCGATATCGCGTTTTAGGAATCATTAGAACTCTATTGCGACGATACGTAGACATCTGCAAACGCAATTCCCTAGCAAGGAAGTGTCGCATTTACATTCTTTTGAAGAGAATACGAGGTATACATAACACTCCAAAATGAATACTATATCTTATCACGAATCATAGAAATGAAATGCGACATCTCGTTTTAAGAAGCATTAGAACCCTATTACTTCGATACGTAGACATCTGCAAAAGCTATTTCCTAGCATGTAAGTGTCGCATTTACATTCTTTTGAAGTGAATACGAGGTATACATGACACTTCGTAATGAATATTATATCTCATCTTGAAACATAGAAGTGAGATGCGATATCGCGTTTGAAGATGTATTAGAACCCTATTGCTACGATACGTAGACCTCTACAAACAATATTTCCTATCAACGAAGTTTCGCATTTACATTCCTTTGAAGTGAATACGAGGTATACATAACACTCCAAAATGAATACTATATCTTATCACGAATCATAGAAATGAAATGCGACATCTCGTTTTAAGAAGCATTAGAACTCTATTGCTACGATACGTAGACATCTGCAAACGCTATTTCCTAGCATGGAAGTGTCGCATTTACATTCTTTTGAAGTGAATACGAGATATACATGACACTTCGCAATGAATATTATATCTTATCATGAAACATAGGAATGAGGTGCTATATCGCGTTTTGAGAAGCATTAGAACTGTATTGCTAATATACGTCGACATCTGCAAACTCTATTTCCTAGCAAGGAAATGTCGCACTTACATTCCATTGAAGTGAATACGAGGTATACAAAACATTACACAATGAATATTATATCTGATTACGAAACATAGAAATGAACTACGACTTCTCGTTTTAAGAAGCATTAGAAATCTATTGCTACGATACGAAGACATCTGCAAACAATATTTCCTAGCAAGGAAGTGTCGCATTTACATTCTTTTTAAGTGAATACGAGGTATACATAACACTCCAAAATGAATACTATATCTTATCACGAATCATAGAAATGAAATGCGACATCTCGTTTTAAGAAGCATTAGAACCCTATTGCTGCGATACGTAGATATCTGCAAACGCTATTTCCTAGCATGTAAGTGTCGCATTTACATTCTCTTGAAGTGAATACGAGGTATACATGACACTTCGCAATGAATATTATATCCTATCATGAAACATAGATGTGAGATGCGATATGGCGTTTTAGGAAGCATTAGAACTCTATTGCTACGATACGAAGACATCTGCAAACAATATTTCCTAGCAAGGAAATGTCGCACTTACATTCCATTGAAGTGAATACGAGGTATACAAAACATTACACAATGAATATTATATCTTATTACGAAACATAGAAATGAACTACGACTTCTCGTTTTAAGAAGCATTAGAACTCTATTGCTACGATACGTAGACATCTGCAAACAATATTTCCTAGCAAGGAAGTGTCGCACTTACATACTTTTGGAGTGAATACGAGGTATACATAACACTTCACAATGAATATTATATCTTATCATGAAACATAGAAGTGAGATGCGATATCGCGTTTGAAGATGCATTAGAACCCTATTGCTACGATACGTAGACATCTGCAAACAGTATTTCCTAGCAACGATGTGTCGCATTTACATTCTTTTGAAGTGAATACGAGGTATACATAACACTCCAAAATGAATACTATACCTTATCACGAATCATAGAAATGAAATGCGACATCTCGTTTTAAGAAGCATTAGAACCCTATTGCTGCGATACGTAGACATCTGCAAACGCTATTTCCTAGCATGTAAGTGTCGCATTTACATTCTTTTGAAGTGAATACGAGGTATACATGACACTTCGCAATGAATATTATATCCTATCATGAAACATAGAAATCAAAGGCGACATCTCGTTTTAAGAAGCATTAGAACTCTATTGCTACGATACTCAGACATCTGCAAACGCTATTTCCTAGGATGGAAGTGTCGCATTTACATTTTTTTGAAGTGAATACGAGATATACATGACACTTCGCAATGAATATTATGTCTTATCATGAAACATAGGAATGAGGTGCTATATCGCGTTTTGAGAAGCATTAGAACTGTATTGCTAATATACGTAGACATCTGCAAACTCTGTTTCCTAGCAAGGAAATGTCGCACTTACATTCCATTGAAGTGAATACGAGGTATGCATAACATTACACAATGAATATTATATCTTATTACGAAACATAGAAATGAACTACGACTTCTCGTTTTAAGAAGCATTAGAACACTATTGCTACGATACGTAGACATCTGCAATCAATATTTCCTAGCAAGGAAGTGTCGCACTTACATACTTTTGGAGTGAATATGAGGTATACATAACACTTCGCAATGAATATTATATCTTATCATGAAACATAGAAGTGAGATGCGATATCGCGTTTGAAGATGCATTAGAACCCTATTGCTACGATACGTAGACATCTGCAAACAATATTTCCTAGCAACGAAGTGTCGCATTTACATTCTTTTTAAGTGAATACGAGGTATACATAACACTCCACAATGAATATTATATCTTATCACGAAACGTAGAAATCAAGGGCGACATCTCGTTTTAAGAAGCATTAGAACTCTATTGCTACGATACTTAGACATCTGCAAACGCTATTTCCTAGGATGGAAGTGTCGCATTTACATTTTTTTGAAGTGAATACGAGGTATTCATGACACTTCGCAATGAATGTTATATCTTATCATGAAACATAGAAGTGAGATAACGATATCGCGTTTTACAAAAGCATTAGAACTCTATTGCTACGATAGGTAGACATCTGCGAACTCTACTTCCTAGCAGGAAAGTGTCGCATTTACTTTCTTTTGAAGTGAATACGAGGTATACATGACACTTCGTAATGAATATTATATCTCATCTTGAAACATAGAAGTGAGATGCGATATCGCGTTTGAAGATGCATTACAACCCTATTGCTACGATACGTAGACATCTGCAAACAATATTTCCTAGCAACGAAGTTTCGCATTTACATTCTTTTGAAGTGAATACGAGGTATACATACCACTCCAAAATGAATACTATATCTTATCACGAATCATAGAAATGAAATTCGACATCTCGTTTTAAGAAGCATTAGAACTCTATTGCTACGATACCTAGACATCTACAAACGCTATTTCCTAGCATGTAAGTGTCGCATTTACATTCTTTTGAAGTGAATACGAGGTATACATGACACTTCGCAATGAATATTATATCTTATCATGAAACATAGAAGTGAGATGCGATATGGCGTTTTAGGAAGCATTAGAACTCTATTGCTACGATACGAAGACATCTGCAAACAATCTTTCCTAGCAAGGAAGTGTCGCATTTACATTCTTTCTAAGTGAATACGAGGTATACATAACACTCCACAATGAATATTATATCTTATCACGAAACATAGAAATCAAGGGCGACATCTCGTTTTAAGAAGCATTAGAACTCTATTGCTACGATACTTAGACATCTGCAAACGCTATTTCCTAGGATGGAAGTGTCGCATTTACATTTTTTTGAAGTGAATACGAGGTATTCATGACACTTCGCAATGAATGTTATATCTTATCACGAAGCATAGAAGTGAGATGCGATATCGCGTTTTAAGAAGCTTTAGAACTCTATTGCTACGATACGTAGACATCTGCAAACTCTACTTCCTAGCAGGGAAGTGTCGCATTTACTTTCTTTTGAAGTGAATACGAGGTATACATGACACTTCGTAATGAATATTATATCTTATCATGAAACATAGGAATGAGGTGCTATATCGCGTTTTGAGGAGCATTAGAACTGTATTGCTAATATACGTAGACATCTGCAAACTCTATTTCCTAGCAAGGAAATGTCGCACTTACATTCCATTGAAGTGAATACGAGGTATACAAAACATTACACAATGAATATTATATCTTATCACGAAACATAGAAATCGAAGGCGACATCTCGTTTTAAGAAGCATTAGAACTCTATTGCTACGATACTTAGACATCTGCAAACGTAATTTCCTAGGATGGAAGTGTCGCATTTACATTTTTTTGAAGTGAATACGAGGTATTCATGACACTTCGCTATGAATGTTATATCTTATCATGAAACATAGAAGTGAGATACGATATCGCGTTTTAAGAAGCATTAGAACTCTATTGCTACGATACGTAGACATCTGCAAACTCTACTTCCTAGCAGGGAAGTGTCGCATTTACTTTCTTTTGAAGTGAATACGAGGTATACATGACACTTCGTAATGAATATTATATCGCATCTTGAAACATAGAAATGAGATGCGTTATCGCGTTTTAAGAAGCATTAGAAATCTATCGCTTCGATACAGAGATATATGAGAACGTAATTTCCTAGAAATTAAGTGTGGCATTTACATTCTTTTGAAGTGAATACGAGGTATACTTGACACTCCGCAATGAATATTATATCTTATCATGAAACGTAGAAATGGGATACCATATCGCCTTTTAAGAAGAGTCAGAACTCTATTGCTACGATACGTAGACAGCTGCAAACGCCATTTCCTAGCAAGGATGTGTCGCACTTACATTCTTTTAAAGTGAATACGAGGCATACATGACATTCCGCAATGAATATTATATCTTATCATGAAACATTGGAATGGGACGCGATATCGCTCTTTAGGAAGCATTAGAACTCTATTGCTACGATACGTAGATATCTGGAGACGCTATTTCCTATCAAGGAAGTGTCGCATTTACATTCTTTTGAAGTGAATACGTGCTATACATGACACTTCGCAGTGAATATTATATCTTATCCCGAAACATAGAAATGAGATGTGATATCGCGATTTAAGAGCATTAGAACACTATTGCATCGATACGTATTCATCTGGAAACGTAATTTCCTAGAAACGAAGTGTTGCTTTTACATTCATTTGAAGTGTACACAAGGAATACATAACACTTCGCAATGAATATTATATCTTATAATGAAACATAGAAATGAGATGCGATATCTCGTTTGAAGAAGCATTGGAACTATATTGCTTCGATACATACACATCTGCAAACGCTATTTCCTAGGTAGGAAGTGTCGCATTTACATTCTTTTGAGGTGAATACGATGTGTACATATCACTCCACAATGAATATCAAATCTTATCCTGAAACATAGAAATGAGATGCGATATCGCGTTTTAAGAAGCATTAGAACTCTAGTGCTACGATATGTAGACATCTGCATACGCTATTTCCTAGCAAGGAAGTGTCGCATTTTCATACACTTGAAGTGTATGCGAGGTATACATAACACTTCGCAAAGAATATTATATCTCATCATGAAACATAGAAATGAGATGCGATATCTCGTTTGAAGAAGAATTAGAACTATATTGCTTCGATACATACACATCTGCAAATGCTATTTCCTAGCAAGGAAGTGTCGCATTTACATTCATTGGAAATGTTTGCGAGGTATACGTGACACATCGCACTGAATATTTCATCTTATCATGAAACATAGATATGTGATGCGATATTGCGTTTTAAGAAGCATTAGTACTCTACTCCTACGATACGTAGACATCTGCAAACGCTATTTCCAAGGAAGGAAGTGTCGCATTTACATTCATTGGAAGTGTATGCGAGGTATACAAAGCACATCGCAATGAATATTATATCTCATCATGAAACATAGAAATGAGATGCGATATCCCGTTTGAGGAAGCATTAGAACTATACTGCTTCGATACCTAGGCATCTGGAAACGCTACTTCCTAGCAAGGAAGTGTCGCAGTAACATTCTATTGATGTGAGTACGAGGTGTGCATGACACTTCGCAATGAATATTATACCTTATCATGAAACATAGAAATGAGATGCGATATCCCGTTTCAAGAAGCATTAGAACTCTATTGCCTCGATACGTAGATATCTGGAAACGCTATTTCCTAGCAAGGAAGTGTCGCATTTACATTCTTTTGAATTGAAAACGATGTGTACATATCACTCCACAATGAATATCAAATCTTATCATGAAACATAGGAATGAGATGCGATATCGCCTTTTTAAGAAGCATTAGAACTCTCTTGCTACGATACGTAGATATTTGCATACACTATTTTCTAGCAAGGAAGTGTCGCATTTACATACACTTGAAGTGTATGCGAGGTATACATAACATTTCGCAATCAATATTATATCTCATCATGAAACATAGAAAGGAGATGCGATATCCCGTTTTGAGAAGCATTAGGACTCTATTGCTACGATACACAGACATCTGCAAGCGTTATTTCCAAGCAAGGAATTGTCGCAATTACATTCATTTGAAGTGTATGCGAGGTATACATGATACATCGCAATGAATATTATATCTTATCATGAAACATAGAAATGAGATGCGATATGGCGATATAAGAAGAATTGGAACTCTATTGCTTCGGTACGTAGACATCTGCAAACGCTATTTCCTAGCAAGGACGTGTCGCATTTACATTGTTTTTGAAGCGAATACGAGGGATACATAATACTCCAAAGTCAATATCATATCTTATCAAGAAACATAGACATGAGATACTATATCGCGTTTTAAGAAGCATTAGAACTCTATTGCTACGATACGTAGACATCTGCAAACGCTATTTCTTAGCAAGGAAGTGTCGCATTTACATTCTTTTGAAGTGAATACGAGGTGTACATAACGCTCCACAATGAATATTACATATTATCATAGAACATAGCAATGAGTAGCGATATCGCGTTTTGAGAGGCATTAGAACTCTAATGCTTCGATACGTAGACATCTGCAAACGCTATTTCCTAGCAAGGAAGTGTCGCATTTACGTTCATTTGAAGTATAGACGAGATACACATAACACTGCACAACGAATATTATATCTTCTCATGAAACATAGAAATGAGACCTGATATGGCGATTTATGAAGCGTCAGATATCTATTGCTTCGATAAGTAGACATCTGCAAACGCTATTTCCTAGCAAGGAAGTGTCGCATTTGCATTTATTTTAGGTGTATGCGAGGTACACATGACACTTCGCAATGAATATTATATACTATCATGAAACATAGAAATGAGAAGCGATATCGCGTTTTGAGAAGCATTAGAATACTATTACTACGATACGTAGACATCTACAAACGCTATTTCCTGGCAAGGAAGTGTCGCGTTTGCATACTTTTGAAAGGAATACGAGGTATACATGATACTTCGCAGTGAATATTATATCTTATCATGAAACATAGAAATGAGATGTAATATGGCGATTTAAGAAGCATTAGAACTCTATTGTTTCGATACGTAGTCATCTGCAAACGCTACTTCCAAGCAAGGAAGTGTCGCATTCACATTCTTTTGAGAGGAATACGAGGTATACATGACACTTCGCAATGAATATTATATCTAATCATGAAACATAGAAATGAGATGCGACATGACGATTTAAGAAGCATTAGAATTCTATTGCTTCGATACGTAGACATCTGCAAACGCTATTTCCTAGCACGAAAGAGTTGCATGTACATTCAATTGAAGTGTATGCGAGGTATACATGGCACTTCGCAATGAATATTATATCTTATCATGAAACATAGAAATGAGATGTGATATGGCGATGTGATATGAAGCATCTGATATCTATTGCTTCGATAAGTAGACATCTGCAAACGCTATTTCCTAGCAAGGAAGTGTCGCATTAACATTCATTTGAAGTGCAGACGTGGAATACATAACACTTCGGAATGAATATTATATCTTATCATGAGACATAGAAATGAGATGCGATATCGCGTTTTAAGATGCACTAGAACTCAATTGCTTCGATACGTAGACATGTGCAAACGCTATTTCCTAGCAAGGATGTGTCGCATTTACATTCAATTGAAGTGTATGCGAGGTATATATGGCACTTCGCAATGAATATTATATCTTATCATGAAACATAGAAATGAGATGTGATATGACGATTTAAGAAGCATTAGGATTCTATTGCTTCGATACGTAGACATCTGCAAACGCTACTTCCAAGCAAGGAAGTGTCGCAGTTACATTCTTTTGAAACGAATACGAGGTATACATGACACTTCGCAATGAATATTATATCTTATCATGTAACATAGAAATGAGATGTAATATGACGATTTAAGAAGCATTAGAACTCTATTGCTTCGACAAGTGGACATCTGCAAACGCTATTTCCTAGCAAGGAAGTGTCGCATTTACAATCATTTGAAGTGAATGCGAGGTATAAGTGTCACTTCGCAATGGATATTATATCTTATCATGAAACATAGAAATGAGATGCGACATCTCGTTTTAAGAAGCATTAGAATTCTATTGTTTCCATACGTAGTCATCTGTAAACGCTATTTCCTTGCAAGGAGGTGTCGCATTTACATTCTTTTGAAGTGAATACGAGGTATACATGACACTTCGCAATGAATATTATATCTTATCATGAAACATGGAAATGAGATGCGAAATCGCGTTTTGAGAAGCATTAGAAATCTATTGCTACGATACGTGGACATCTGCAAACGCTATTTCCTAGCATGGAAGATTCGCATTTACATTCTTTTGAAGTGAATACGAGGTATACATGACACTTCGCAATGAATATTATATCTGATCATGAAACATATAGATGAGATGCGATATCGCGTTTTAAGGAGCATTAGAACTTTATTGCATCGATACGTAGACATCTGGAAACGCATTTCCTAGCATGGAAGAATGGCACTTCCATTATTTTGAAGTGTAGACGAGGTACACATAACACCTCGCAACGGATATTATATCTTACCATGAAACATAGAAATGAGATGCTATAACGCGTTTTATGATGCATTGGAACTCCATTGCTGCGATACTTAGACATCTAGAAACGCTATTCCGTCGCAAGTATGTGTGTGATTAACATTCTCTTGAAGTATTGGCGAGATATACGTTACGGGTTGCATTGATTTACATCCTATCATGACAAACAGCTACATTGCTACGGAATAGTGTTTCTAGATCCCTACGTATGGAATCAGTAGGGCTCCAATGCTTCTTAAAACGCGATAAAGCATCTCATTTCTATGCTTCATGATAAGATACACTATTCATTGCGAAGTGTTGTGTATACCTCGTCTACACTTCAGAAGAATGTAAATGCCACACTTCCTTGCCAGGAAAGAGCGTTTCCAGATGACCACGTGTCGTAAGAATGGAGTTCTAATACTTCTCAAAACGTGATATCGCAGCTCACTTCTATGTTTCATGATAAGATATAATATTCATTGCGAAGTGTCATGTATACCTCGTATTCACTTCAAAAGAATGTAAATGCGACACTTCCATGCTTAGAAATAGCGTTTGCAGATGTCTACGTATCACAGCAATAGTGTTCTAATGCCTCTTAAAGTGAGAAGTCGTATTCCATTTCTATGTTTCGTAATAAGATATAATATTCATTGTGAAATGTTATGTATACCTCGTATTCACTTCAATGCAATGTAAATGCGACATTTCCTTGCTAGGAAATAGAGTTTGCAGATGTCTACGTATATTAGCAATAGAGTTCTAATGCTTCTCAAAACGCAATATATCACCTCATTCCTATGTTTCATGATAAGATATAATATTCATAGCGAAGTGTAATGTATATCTCGTATTCACTTCAAAAGAATGTGAATGCGACACTTCCATGCTAGGAAATAGCGTTTGCAGATGTCTACGTATCGTAGCAATAGAGATCTAATGCTTCCTAAAACGCGTTATCGCATCCCACTTCTATGTTTCATGATAATGTATAATATTCATTGCGAAGTGTCATGTATACCTCGTATTCACATCAAAAGATAGTAAATGCGACACTTCCATGCTAGGAAATAGCCTTTGCAGATGTCTACGTATCGTAGCAATAGAGTTCTAATGCTTCTTAGAACGCGATATCGCATCTCACTTCTATGTTTCATGATAAGATATAATATCCATTGCGAAGTACAATGTATACCTCGTATTCACTTCAATGGAATGTAAATGCGACATTTCCATGGTAGGAAATAGAGTTTGCAGATGTCTACGTATATTAGCAATAGAGTTCTAATGCTTATCAAAACGCAATATAGCACTTCATTCCTATGTTTTATGATAAGATATAATATTCATTGCGAAGTGTCATGTATATCTCGTACTCACTTCAAAAGAATGTAATTGCGACACTTCCATGCTAGGAAATAGCGTTTACAGATGTCTACGTATCGTAGCAATAGAGATCTAATGCTTCCTAAAACGCGTTATCGCATCCCACTTCTATGTTTCACGATAATATATAATATTCATTGCGAAGTGTCATGTATACCTCGTATTCACTTCAAAAGAATGTAAATGCGACACCTCCATGCTAGGAAATAGCCTTTGCAGATGACTACGTATCGCAGCAGTAGGGTTCTAATGCTTCTTAAAACGCGATATCGCATCTCACTTCCATGTTTCATGATAAGATATAATATCCATTGCGAAGTGCCATGTATACCTCGTATTCACTTCAATGGAATGTAAATGCGACATTTCCATGCTAGTAAATAGAGTTTGCAGATGTCTACGTATATTAGCAATAGAGTCCTAGTGCTTCTCAAAAAGCGATATAGCACCTCATTCCTATGCTTCATGATAAGATATAATATTCATTGCGAAGTGTCATGTATACCTCGTATTAACTTCAAAAGAATGTAAATGCGTCATTTCCATGCTAGAAAATAGCGTTTGCAGATGTCTACGCATCGTAGCAATAGCGTTCTGGCGCTTCTGAAATCGCGATATCGCATCTCACTTCTATGTTTCGAGATAAGATATAATATTCATTGCGAAGTGTCATGTATACCTCGTATTCACTTCAAGAGAACGTAAATGCGACACTTCCTTGCTAGGAAATAGCGTTTCCAGATGACCACGTATCGTAAGAATGGTGTTCTAATACTTCTTAAAACGATATATCGCACCTCACTTCTATGTTTCATGATAAGATATAATATTCATTGTGGAGACGTAGGTATACGTCATATTCACTTCAAAAGGGTGTAAATGCGACACTTCCTTGCTAGGGAATAGCGTTTCCAGATGTCTACGTATCGTAGCAACAGGGTTCTAGTGCTTCTCAAATCGCGATATCGCATCCCATTTCTATGTTTCATGATAAGGTATAATATTCATTGCGAAGTGTCATGTATACCTCGCATTCACTTCAAAAGAATATAAGTGCGACACTCCTTTGCTAGGAGATAGCCCTTGCAGATATTTACGTATCGAAGCAACAGAATCTTAAAGCTTCTTAAAACTAGATATCGCAACACACTTCTACGTGTCATAGTAAGATATAGTATTGATTGCGAAGTGTTATGTATTCCTCGTCTACATTCCAAACGGATGTAAATGCGACACTCCCTTGCTAGGAAATAGAGTCTCCAGATATCTGCCTATCGTGGCAATAGAGTTCAAATGCTTCTCAAAACGCGATATAGCGTCTGATTTCTATGTCTCATTATAAGATATAATATTCATTGCGAAGTGTAATGTATACCTCGCATACACTTCAAATGAATGAAAAGGCGACACTTCCTTGCTGGGAAGTAGCGTATGCAGATGTCTACGTATCGAAGCAATAGAGTCTTAAAGCTTCTTAAAACGAGATATCGCATCCCATTTCTACGTGACATGGTAAGATATAGTATTGATTGCGAAGTGTTATGTATTCCTCGTCTACACTTCAAAAGATTGTAAATGCAACACATCCTTGCTAGGAAAAGCGTTTCCAGCTATCAACGTATCGGAGCAAAGGAGTTCTATTGCTATTCATAACGCGATAACGCACCTCATTTCTATGATTCATGATGAGATATAATATTCATCGCGAAGTTTTATGTATATCTTGTCTACACTTCAAGAGAATGTAAATGCCACACTTCCTTGCTAGAAAATGCGTTTCCAGATATCAACGAAACGAAGCAATAGTGTTCTACTGCTCATCAGAACGCGATATCGCATCTCATTTCATGATAAGATATAATATTTATTGGGAAGTGTTTTATAGACCACGGCTACACCTCAAAAGAATGTAAATGTCACACGTCCTTGCTAGGGAATGTGTTTCTAGATGTCTACGTGTCGTAGCAATATAGTTCGAATGCTTTTTAAAACGCGATATCGCATCTCATTTCTATGTTTCATGATATGATATAATATTCATTGCGAAGTATTATGTATACCTCGTCTACACTTCAAAAGAATGTAAATGACTTATTTCCTTGCTAGGAAATAGCGTTTCCAGATGTCTACGTATCGAAGCATTAGAGTTCTAATGCTCCTTAAAACGCGATATCGCGTATCAATTCAATGTTTCATGATAAGATATAACACTCACTGCGAAGTGTTACGTGTACCTCGACTACACATCTAAACATTGCAAACGCCACGCTTGCTTGCTTGGAAATAGCGTTTCCTGATGTCTACGTATCGAAGCAATGGAGTTCTAATGCTTCCTAGAACGCGATATCGCATCTCATGTATGTTTCATGATAAGATATAATATTCATTGCGATGTGTTATGTATACCTCGTCTACACTTCAAAAGAATGCAAATGCCACACTTCTGGGCTAGGAAATTGCGTTTCTAGATGTCTACGCATCGAAGCAATAGATTTCTAACTCTTTATAGAACGCGATATCGCGTATCAATTCTAAGTCACATGATAAGATGTAATTTCAATGCAACGCGTTATGTATATCTCCTCTACACTTCAAATGAATGTAAATGGATCACTTCCTTGCTACGGAATATCGTTTCTATATCTGAAGGTTTAGAAGCAATAGAGTTCTAATGCTTCGTAAAACGCGGCTGCGCATCTTACTTCTATATTTCATGATAAGATGTAATATTCATAGCATCGCGTTATGTTTATCTGCTTCTGCATATGAATTGAGTGTGAACCCTATACTTTCTTGCCCGGGGATAGCGTTTCTAGATGTCCAGGTGCCGAAGCATTTAATTTGTCATGCTTCATGCACCTCAATATTGCATTTCATATAAACAGTTCAAAGTAAGTTAGAAGGTTGTAAAGCTCTATGCATCGCATTATGCTTATCTGCTTTTGTGCTTTATAATGCTCTGGGATATGAGAAGGTCCTCAACCATCCTTAACCCCCTAAAGAGAAGTCAAAAGTCCAGCGGCCCTGCAGGTGGGCCATGGGAGTGCAATGACAAACGCATTCTCAAATAGCCTATACCAACACGCCCATAATCTCGCTAGAGGAAACAAACAAGAGTCACACGCCTGACGCATCCCGTTTATATTATCATACCCTAATTCCAAAGAGCAGGGTTAAGGTCCTACCCCTACTCCAGAAAAACATAACATATAAAAGACCTAGGGATTGTCTAGGTCAGTAGTCTTAAAGTTATCATCGGCGTACATCCTGAAACTCTGCCCTACAAACGGTAATATAAAAGTTTATATCTTGTGTTAAATAAAGAGTCGAGTGAACAGTTATTCACTCTCGTTTCATTCTAAGTCATTTCTCTCAATTTTATGTGACAGGAGCGCGGCGCGCGAGGCGCTACGCAATTTAAATGATCAGGAGGATCCCCTCAGGGACACCCAAAGGGGCGAGAAGAGGAAATCGCCGAAATCCACTGATCGATGGACTCGAACAATAACGAAGCCTACAGCCCACTCCACCAAGGAGCCCCGAGGAGGATGCAGGAGACCCGAGGACCACCAGCGAATTCAAGGAACCTGAAGAAGAGAACGTGAGAGCTTATTCGCTAAAGCGTCCCATTTCTTGTGTCGCATATTGTATATTGTATCTTATATCGTGAAGCGAGGTATGATACCCGGTAATTTGCGGCGTGTTGCGTAGTTTCCCATAGCCCTTCTTAGTTAGACCCACGTCGAGACCATAAATAAACATGCCGTGACTTCAGTATCTCGCGACCTGAGTGTGTGTACTTGGCTAGGCGTAGTCGAGAGGAGGACCATTTCGAAGTTTCAAGGGTTGTTCCGCCACAGGGTTCCCGGGGTCGTGTAGTCTATCCCTTTGCTACTTTCTGAACAGCTGGCGCCCAAGAAAAGTTGTACGTGAGCGGATACCTTGGAACGATAGATCGCTTTAGATTAAAGTACGTTTTACACCTTAAAGCATTTAGATAATTAACCCCTTCGAGCTTCCCTGACTTACTATATATAGGTTTCCGTCAGAACTAATAGGAACCATCACTTTACATAGATATATAGAACACACATAGTTTTAAACGTAGAACTGAGAATTTGAGAACTTACTTTGAAACGTTAGTAGTGATAAATTCCATCGGATTTCATAGAAATTCAGAACTTACTTGCTATGAAACATAGGCAGATAAGGGCCATCGCGTTGCTTAGAACTTTAGAACTTGCTTACTTCAACAAAGATTTCTATTGGCTTCGTCCGTTCTTTTAGAAGAGTTTTTGATAAACCACATACTTTTCACGCTTCTGATATCTTTGAAAGTTCGCGAGATGTAATCGTTTAAGTTTTAAAATGATTACTTAGTGTGGATTATTATTTAGTAACTCGCTCATAAACGAGTCTGCATAGGATTTAATCCATAAGTTTTTAAGCCTGGAATTTATGCAGTTATTTGTTATTCACTTATTGCTCAAACGACAAAGATTGTGACCACTTCAAAATGGTTGACTTTCATCAATTTTCTTAAAAATTGAAATACTGCCCAACTGCTTGCATTAAAGACTGTAATTAAAGCTTTCGAAACATTTTACCTCTTATAGATGAATTCTGGAATTGAAATTGAATGTTTGACTTTTCTAGCTCCTGTTTAGACATCTTTCTATTGGAATGTTCAAGTATTTTTCATATTCGTAATTATTAAAAATGTTTTACTTGATTCTTTTATTTAATATTTAGAATTTTCTGAGAAATATTTTTTATCGTAATGAACTATATAATTGCAATTATAATTCTTTATGAAGTAATAATAACAGAAAGGTATGTATCCATTCTTGTAGTTTTGTAAAGAGTATTTAATCTCTCTATCTAAAATGAAACATTGAGATCTGTTTACAATCTAATGGAATTTAATTACCTTTTGATTCAAATTCACAATGATAATCTTCCATAGTTCAACAATTTTGTGAGCTGTCCTCAGGAATCCGCAGCTCAGTACTTATAAAATGAACGACACAAAGAACAGCCTAACCAAACGTATTCGAACCGATTTTTCAGTACTAATCTTATCATGTTTAACTTATGCTGCAAACTATTGAAATGCCCTTCGAAAAGTGTTTATTCACAGTGAAGTAAACGGTAAGTATTACGCCTTCCACCACTGTTTACAATACGTATGTTTCATTTAGTATCAAAACCGTGAGTATTATCGCCTTTCTTTACTTTTTGTAACCTTCAATGCCTTCATGTTACAGATCGTTAAACTTGCTTTAAAATGCTCTATCGTATTACGGAAGAATGGACATACCAATTCATTTTAAAAAATGAAGATAACCTTCATATGTCCAACATAACTCCACTTACAAAAAAACTATTTTCATCAACGGATGGCCCCTTTGCACTATGCAATTTTATAGTAGCAAAAACTTCCATGAAACTTATAGTTTCGTGGATATCTGAGGTGCTAATTATTACTGCCCCACCCTGTATATTGTTATGGATGTGTCCAACAAGGCAACGATGAACAGAGTTAAATTTAATATTATGATGTTTATTATTTTACCTATAGTATATTTGTTTTTCTGGAATTTTGCCAAAAAACAATGTTCACGCTGTCGACAGATGAATATATTTGCCTTAGAATTACAAGAGCCAACAATTTCGAAAGTAGAATATTACTTTACTTCGCTAACCGAATCATTTCAAACGTTAAGTAAAGTGCGTGCCTTTCAAAACAGTCAGATGCAAATTACGATACAACGTTTCCAAGAAATGGTACGTGCCACTGTTTTTTAATTTCCGTTTATTTAATCAAAGGAAATTTAATTGAAATATCCGCAAAATTTGAGGACAAAAAGTTATTGTAATTTTACGCAACATATATGATGGTGATAAAGGATAAGTATACGGAACTGGAAATGGAAAGTAGCGAGCAGAAAAAGAAACTGATGGAGCTAGAAAGTAGATTGATACATCCGTCAAATGATGATTCTAGGTTAATAAAATCTGTTAATTAAAGAACTATTGCAAAAATCAAGTATAATCAATATTACTTCTTCTCAAAGGCTATAATAGAATTGGACCGAAATGGGTAAAGAACAGGAAATTATATCTATACGTTCTATTCTATGCAAAGGCAAATATTTCGAAGAGAAAAGATGTGTTACTTACAAATTACTTATGTTCCTAGATATCTCACTAATTTAGGCTTCTTGTCTTGCAGAACTTATCATTCATGTAACATGTAAAGGGGTCGAAGAATAGTAAAAGATTTTTAAATTTCATAGCCTCACTTGATACGTCGATTGGATCACGTAAAATATCGGACATTAATTGCATCTACATCTTCAGACCTTAAATATATAATTGCAACAACATATTTAATAGCGTTTTAGTAACATTTTTCTAATTGTTTATATCTATGTCTAATAAATATATATTAATCGAATAAGTGGCTTTACCAAAGAATAAAAGTATCTGAGGCTTACAAATCGGAGCATTACATAACAAACGTGCATCACATATATAATATTACATGTAAGAAAAGATGAAGACCAAAAAGATCGTACATAAGTTGATTCCACAATGCGGTCATAGAGATACAGAAACGGCAAATATTCCAAACAATAATTTAAAAAATTCAAAAAGGGGGGAGTGAAAATCCATCTCCATGACGATGATAAGGAACAATTCTGCCTCATGCACTACAATATCCCAAACAGCCAGCGATTGGCACGCCAATGACAACAGATGGAACGAATTCCGTGACAGAACTGTGCTAACAAAGTGCTCCTACTCAGCTTTCGAAATGGTATACTGTTAGTACTGGGGCGGCATTCGTATAACAGCACTATTAAAGCACCGAGATATAGCACACGGGCTACACGGCCGTGACAATGACACTATCAGCTCACCATAGCTACACGCGTGGTTGTGGCGTAGGCTGACATTTACTAATGGGGAAGCTGTTTCCATAAAAATTATAAGCAAATATGAAAAATGACTAAACTGTGCAATTTATTTATTTTGATTCCAAAATAGACACACCGGCACAAAACAAAGATATAAGAACTCGATTTTATTATTTTCTATAAACTAGCTCGATAGGACGATATTTTCCATAAAGTCGATAATTACTTTGTCATAAAAATATACACACTTATTTTATATATATTTTCTTCAATTTATTGTTGCAAATTCATGCAATTGAGGGTTACATTAAATACGATGACAGCATGTTATTTCAAAAATTACACAAGGCGAAGTTAGGGACGCAACAGCATGAATTTTTATTTTATAAGTAATATTTTTTTTATAAATAATATTTTTAGTCTATGATAGATTGAAAGAAATATATACGACTCGCTCAATAACTATAAATATAGGAAAACGACCATCAAAATGTCTATCAATACTCATATGCTGAACATCTACTGACATCTAACGGTTCTAATTTGTATGAAAGCACAGGTTCCCCATTGCCAAATGTGATCCTGCGTCATTGCTGAGGAGATTCATGAATGGAGCGATGATACGCGTGTCACCATAGTGCTGGTGCTGCGCGATTCGTTTGTCTAGAATGTGCTGGTAACACGTTCTGGCATTTTAGTTAACGAATCCGGTCACAGATGACTACGAATCAGTTGACACTCCTCGGAAGTGGCAATATAGTGCCGGCATGGTGTCGCTACCATCTTGCCGTTTGTTATCTGGGATGCTTTTTAGTGCATTATTCGGAATTGAATTTGAACACATAGCTACTTAATCGCAAATTTGTATGTACTGTGACGTGGTGACGTCACAAGGCTCGCTCCACCCCCCCCCCCCTGCTTCGGTTAGACTAGCTCGCAGATCACCACCCATGCGAGAAGCGCGATACGGACCATTGCGATAGCTGTATTTGCGAGGAGCGTGAAATACACGATGGTAGAACCTTCCCCTCCCCCCCTTCGTTTCTCTCTCTCCGTTCGACGGATAAGACTGGCGAGCTGATGGAAGAAGCGACCTATAAGACGCCTTTTCGGCGGATAATAAGACCGCAGGTTTGCGGAAGGGCTGTGCGTCGAGGTAGCGTGACGGTCTCGACGGTGGAGGAGTCGGGAAGTGAGCAAGAAGAGACCCTGAAGCCCGAAGGATACGATCCAGAGCTCTGCAACGATAAGACCGCTGCCATAGTCCATGGAGACCAACAGGATGGTTCTCGGGTATGAGAAGGACCTCTACCACTCCCTTGAGCCCATGGAGAGGAAAACTCAAGATGCACAGCGGAATTGCAGGTGAGCCGTGGAAAGCGCGGCGCGCGACACGCGCCGCAGTTCAAATAATCCAGAGGACCCCCTCTAGACACACCAGAGGGGGCGATCAGGGAAGATCGCCGAAATCCACCGATCGATGCCCCGAACAATACCGAAGCGTATGGCCCTACCCCATCAAGGAGCCCTAAGGAGGATCTAAGGGGATCCGAAGACCCCCAGCAAACCTATATAATGAGCTAGCCAGCACGAAGACAGCCTCTTATTCTTCTGAACGACATAGCGACTACTTAGCGAGCAACCGAGCAAGCGATTATACGGAGCGATTCGGAGGAGAGAGAGAGAGAGAGGGGGGGAGAGAGAGGTAGACGGACTGAACGAGATCCATATTTGTTGGAAACGAGAACGTGAGTCCTTATACGCTAAAGCGTCCCATTTGTTCCCTGCCGCAATTGTGATATCGCGTATTGTAATTTGTATTGTATAACGGGTGGTGATCCACGGTCATTCGCGGCGTGTCGTATACCCTTTTGTAATACCGCGTCGAGGCAATCTAGGAAGAAGCCGTGAGTTCAGTATCCCGCGACCCTAATTTGCGCACTCGGCTAGAAGCAGTCGAGCGAAAGAGTATTTCGAAATTTCGAGGGTTATCTTGAACCGGGTTTCCCCGGGTTGCGTGGTTTACTAGTTTTTGCTACTTTTTGAGTAACTGGCGCCCAAAAAGTCCCAGCCTCGCAGCTTCGAAATACTCGCTGGATAGGAAATTTATTGTTCTGTACTTCGCGTTGCCGAATCATCCGGATATTCTGTACCCCGATATAACCCCGGATTAAACTTCTGGATACCCCGTTATTATTGGTTTTATATACCCTTTTCTTGAGGATTGAAACGGGAAAAACCGTCACAGTACATAATTATACATGACTGCATAAGAAGGATATCATATACTTTTATAATGAATGCGATATAAGAATATAAAACGAAGAACTATCCACTCCCATCAGGAGTAAAAACAATGTTTGGTACGCAAAGTTCATTGCAAAATATAATCAAGCAGTTAATATATCAAATCACAGCACACAATAAATCACTGAATGTATAATGATATGAATAGTAAGAAAAACATATTTACCTGTTAGATGTTTATAAATTCAAATTTAAAAGTCCAAGTCACATTTAATATATTATTGTTTAACAAGGTGATTTAATGTTGTTTCAAATAGACGTGCCGAACTAGCTCGTACCTCTGTCTATGTAATTTCATTGGAAGAATACAAAGGATAAAAGGAAATATTCTCCAATATATAACATATATAAATCAACGGATGCAAGAGAGAACACTCGATCTCGGTGTAACGAGACCGGGGCGTCATCCTGCAGTAATCGTATAAAGCCTGTTCCGAGATGGTGTAGAGAGGGAATGTGGAGGGTGAAAAGCATAAAATAACAACAATGTAACTAAAGAGAAAGAGGAAGAAAATATGTGGAAGCATTGCATTTATTAAGAGGAAATCCTAGAAATATCAAACAACAGATTATATACCATACTGTAAGGGTAAGGTATAACGAAATAGACGATATCGTGAGAGAAACTAAAAAAATCGAGAAACTTAAAAAGAAAATAATAATTCAGATTGAGCGAATCAATATCACTGATCCCGGCAAGCTTAATGGAAAACGCATAACGATGAATCGGTTAGAGTATAAGATAGATGTTGGTCGCGGTTTGAGTGGCCCTGGGAATCCTTTGCCCGCATCAGGGCAGGCAGTAGGATGGTGGAGAGCCTGCCCTCCTGTTGCTTGGATCTATAGAATTCACATTCTATTGTAGAGTGGAAGCAGATAATTATAATGCTTTTCATAGAAGATTACAGCTTACTTAATTCGAAACGTTGAAATGAGATGAGTCATGGCATTGTATAATGCATTAGTACTCTATTGTCTCGACATGTAGACACTACGAAGGGCAATCCTGTTGCATGGAGCTGTAGAATTTACATTCTTATGAAGTTTTAAAACAGATAAGCACAGAGCTATGCATAAGATATTACAGCATTCTTACTTTGAAACGATGAAATTGGATGCGCCAGCGCATTGCATGGAGAATTTTAGCTCGATTGCTTTAATAGACAGACACTACGGGGCGCCATGCCGTTGCATAGAATTATATAGTTCACATTCCATTGAAGACCCCTAACAGTTAAGCACAATGTTATGGACATATGATTACAGATTCTTTGCATTGAAACGTTGAAATGAGATGCGACATCGCGCTGCATGAAGTATTAGAAATGTCTTGCTTGGACACGTAGAGATCTGGAAACGATATTCTGTTGCAAGTAAGTATAGGATTCACATCCTTCTAAGGTCTAGATGCAGACAAATGTAACATATTGCAAAGAACATTGCAATTTACCATGAATCATCGAAATGACTTGCGACACCGTGTTGAATGAAGCAATAGAACTCTATTGCTCCGATAAGTAAACAAATGGAAACGTTACTTCCTCGTAAGGAAGTGTCGCGTTTACATTCTTTTGAAGTGAATACGAGGTATACATGACACTTTGCAATGAATATTATATCTTATCATGAAACATAGAAATGAGATGCGATATCGCGTATTAAGAAGCATTAGAACTCCACTGCTTCGATACCTAGACACCTGGAAGCGCATTTCCTAGCAAGGATGTCTGACATTTACATTCTTTTGAAGTGTAGGCGAGGTATACATAACACTTCGCAATGAATATTACAAATTATCATGAAACATAGAAATAGGATGCCATGTCGCGTTTTAAGAAGAAATAGAACTCTCTTTCTTCGATACGTAGACATCTCGAAACGCTATTTCCCAGCAAGGAAGTGTGGCATTTACTTTCACTCGGAGTATAGACGAGGTATACATAATACTTCGCAATGAATATTATATCTTATCATGAAACATAGCAATGAGATGCGATATCCCGTTTTAAGAGGCATTAGAACTCTATTGCTTCGATACGTAGACATCTGCAAACGCTAATTCCTAGCAAGAAAGTGTCGCATTTACATTCACTTGAAGTGTATGCGAGGTACAAGTGACACTTCGCAATGAATATTATGTCTTATCATGTAACATAGGAATGAGATGCGATATCGCGTTTTAAGAAGCATTAGAACTCTATTGCTACGATACGTAGACATCTGCAAAAGCGACTTCCTAGCAAGGAAATGTCGCCTTGACATTCATTTGAAGTGTATGCGAGGTATACATGACGCTTAGCAATGAGTATTCCATCTTATCATGAAACATAGACATGAGATGCGATATCGAGTTTTGAGAAGTATTAAAACTCTATTGCTATGATACGGTGACATCTGCAAATGTTATTTCCTAGCAAGGAAGTGTCGCATTTACATTCTTTTGAAGTGAATACGAGGTATATATGACACTTCGCAATGAATATTATATCCTATCATGAAACATAGAAGTGAGATGCGATATCGCGTTCTAAGAAGCATTAGAACTCTATTGGTACGATACGTAGACATCTGCAAACCCTATTTCCTAGCATGGAAGTGTCGTATTTACATTCTTTTGAAGAGAATACGAGGTATACATAACACTCCATAATGAATATTATATCTTATCATGAAACATAGAAGTGAGTTGCGATATCGCGTTTTAGGAAACATTAGAACTCTATTGCTACGATGCGTAGACATCTGCAAACGTTATTTCCTAGCAAGGAAGTGTCGCATTTACATTCTTTTGAAGTGTATACGAGGTATACATAACACTTGGCAATGAATATGATATCTTATCATGAAACATAGAAATGAGATGCGATATCGCGATTAAAGAAGCATTAGAACTCTATTGCTTCGATAGGTGGACATCTGGAAACGCATGTCCTACCAAGGAGGTGTCGCATTGACATTCTTTTGAAGTGTAGACGTTGTATACATAACACTTCGCAATGAATATAATATCCTATCATGAAACATGGAACTAAGATGCGATATCGCGTTTTAAGGAGCATTACAACTCTAATTCTTCAATACGTAGACATCTGGAAAGGCTATTTCCTAGCAAGGAAGAGTGGCATTTACATTCTTTTCATGTGTAAACGAGGTACTCATAACACTTCGCAATGAATATTATATCATATCACGAAACATAGAAATGAGATGCAATACCACGCTTTAAGTAGCATTAGAAATCCACTGCTTCCATATGTAGACATATCGGAAAGCATTTCCTAATAAGGGTGTGCGGCAATTACAGTCTTTTGAAGTGTAGATGAGGAATACGTAACGCTTTCCAGTGAATATTATATCTTACCATGAAACATAGAATTGAGATGCGATATCGCGTTTTAAGAAGCATTTGAACCCTATTGCTTCGATAAGTGGAGATATGCAAACGCATATTCCTACAACGGAAGTGTCGCATTTACATTCTTTTGAAGTGTATGCGAGGTATAAGGAACTCTTCGCAATGAATATTATATCTTATCATGAAACGCAGAAATGAGATGCGATATAGCGTTCTAAGATGTTTTAGAACACTTTTGCTTCGATACGTAGACATCTGGAAACGATATTCCCTAGCATGGAAGTGTCGCATTTACATTATTTTGAAGCGAATACGAGATATACATAACACTTCGCAATGGATACTATATCTTATCATGAAACATAGAAGTGAGATGCGATATCGCGTTTTAGGAAGCATTAGAACTCTACTGCTACGATGCGTAGACATCTGCAAATGTTATTACCTAGCATGGAAGTGTCGCATTTACATTCTTTTGAAGTTAATACGAGGTATACATGACACTTCCCAATGAATATTATATCTTATTTCGAAACATAGATGTGAGATGCGATATCGCGATTTAAGTAGCACTAGAACCTATTGCTACGATGCGTAGACATCCGCAAATGTTATTTCCTAGCAAGGAAGTGTCGCATTTACATTATTTTGAAGTGAATACGAGGTATACATAACACTCCACAATGAATACTGTATCTTATCACGAGACATAGAAATGAAATGCGACATCTCGTTTTAAGTAGCACTAGAACTCTATTGCTACGATACGTAGACATCTGCAAACGCTATTTCCTAGCATGGAAGTGTCGTATTTACATTCTTTTGAAGAGAATACGAGGTATACATAACACTCCATAATGAATATTATATCTTATCATGAAACATAGAAGTGAGTTGCGATATCGCGTTTTAGGAAACATTAGAACTCTTTTGCTACGATGCGTAGACATCTGCAAACTTTATTTCCTAGCAAGGAAGTGCCGCATTTACATTCTTTTGAAGTGTATACGAGGTATACATAACACTTGGCAATGAATATGATATCTTATCATGAAACATAGAAATGAGATGCGATATCGCGATTAAAGAAGCATTAGAACTCTATTGCTACGATACGTAGACATCTGCAAACGCTACTTCCTAAAATGGAAGTGTCGCATTTACATTCTTTTGAAGTGAATGCGAGATATACGTGACACTTCGCAATGAATATTATATCTTATCACGAAACATAGGAATGAAGTGCGGCATCTCGTTTCAAGAAGCATTAGAACTCTATTGCTACGATACGTAGACATCTGCAAACGCTATTTCCTAGCATGCAAGTGTCGCATTTACATTCTTTTGAAGTGAATACGAGTTATACATAACACTCTACAATGAATATTATATCTTATCACGAAACATAGGAATGAAATGCGACATCTCGCTTTAAGAAGCATTAGTACTCTATTGCTACGATACGTAGACATCTGCAAACGCTATTTCCTAGGAAGGAAGTGTCGCATTTACATTCATTTTAAGTGTATGCGAGGTATACATGACACTTCGCAATGAATATTATATATTATCATGAAACATAGTAATGTGTAACGATATCACGTTTTGAGAAGCATTAGAACTCTAATGCTACCATACGTAGACATCTGCGAACGCTATTTCCTGGCAGGGAAGTGTCGCCTTTACATTCTTTTAATGTGAATACGAGGTATACATAATACTCCACAATGAATATTATATCTTATCATGAAACATAGAAATGAGTTGCGATATGACGATTTAAGAAGCTTTAGAACTCTATTGCTTCGATACGTAGATATCTGCAAACACTATTTCCTAGCAAGGAACTGTCGCATTCACATTCATTTGAAGTGTATGCGAGGTATACATGACACTTCGCAATGAATATTATATATTATCATGAAACATATATATGCGATATGATATCACGAATTAGCAAGCTTTAGAAATCTATTGCTTCGATACGTAGTCATCTGCAAACGCTATTTCCTAGCAAGGAAGTGTCGCATTTACATTGTCTTTAAGTGAATACGAGGTATAGATGACACTTCGCAATGAATATTATAACTTATCATGAAACATAGAAGTGAGATGCGATATCGCGTTTTAGTAAGCGTTAGAAGTCTTTTGCTACGATACGTAGACATCTGTAAACGCTATTTCCTAGCAAGGAAGTGTCGCATTTACATGCACTTTAAGTGTTTGAGAGGTATACATGGCACTTCGCAATGAATATTATATATTATCATGAAACATAGTAATGAGCAGCGATATCGCGAATTTCCAAGCTTTGGAACTCTATTGCTTCGATACGTAGACATCTGCAAGCGCTATTTCCTAGCAAGGAAATGTCGCATTTACATTCATTTGAAGTGAGTACCAGGTAAGCATGACACTTCCCAATGAATATTATATCTTATCATGAAACATTGAAATGAGATGCGATATGACGATTTAAGAAGCTTTAGAACTCTATTGCTTCGATACGTAGATATCTGCAAACACTATTTCCTAGCAAGGAACTGTCGCATTCACATTCATTTGAAGTGTATGCGAGGTATACATGACACTTCGCAATGAATATTATATATTATCATGAAACATATATATGCGATGCGATATCACGAATTAGCAAGCTTTAGAAATCTATTGCTTCGATACGTAGACATCTGCAAGCGCTATTTCCTAGCAAGTAAGTGTCGTATTTACATTCTTTTGAGGTGAATACTAGGTATACATAACACTGCACAATGAATATGATATCTTATCATGAAACATAGAAATGAGATGCGATATGACGATTTAAGAGGCATTAGAACTCTATTGCTTCGATACGTAGACATCTGCAAACGCTACTTCCTAGCATGGAAGTGTCGCGTTTCCATTCTTTTGAAGTGAATACGAGGTAAGCATAACACTGCACAATGAATATTATATCTTATCATGAAACATAGCAATGAGATGCGATATCGCGATTTAAGAAGCATTAGAAAACAATTGCTTCGATACGTAGACATCTGCAAACGCTATTTCCTAGGAAGGAACTGTCGCATTTACATTCATTTTAAGTGTATGCGAGGTATACATGACACTTCGCAATGAATATTATATATTATCATGAAACATAGTAATGTGTAACGATATCACGTTTTGAGAAGCATTAGAACTCTAATGCTACCATACGTAGACATCTGCAAACGATATTTCCTGGCAGGGAAGTGTCGTATTTACATTCTTTTGAGGTGAATACTAGGTATACATAACACTGCACAATGAATATGATATCTTATCATGAAACATAGAAATGAGATGCGATATGACGATTTAAGAAGCATTAGAACTCTATTGCTTCGATACGTAGACATCTGCAAACGCTACTTCCTAGCATGGAAGTGCCGCGTTTCCATTCTTTTGAAGTGAATACGAGGTAAGCATAACACTGCACAATGAATATTATATCTTATCATGAAACATAGAAATGAGATGCGATATCGGGATTTAAGAAGCATTAGAAAACAATTGCTTCGATACGTAGACATCTGCAAACACTATTTCCTAGCAAGGAACTGTCGCATTCACATTCGTTTGAATTGTATGCGAGGTGTACATTAAACTTCGCAATGAATATTATATATTATCATGAAACATAGGTATGAGATGCGATGTCGCGAATTAGCAAGCTTTAGAAATCTATTGCTTCGATACGTAGACATCTGCAAACGCTATTTCCTAGCAAGGAAGTGTCGCATTTACATCCATTTGAAGTATAGACGAGATATACGTGACACTTCGCAATGAATATTATATATTATCATGAAACATAGATATGAGATGCGATATCGCGAATTAACAAGCTTTGGAACTCTATTGCTTCGATACGTAGACATCTGCGAACGCTATTTCCTAGGAAGGAAGTGTCGCATTTACATTCATTTTAAGTGTATGCGAGGTATACATGACACTTCGCAATGAATATTATATATTATCATGAAACATAGTAATGTGTAACGATATCACGTTTTGAGAAGCATTAGAACTCTAATGCTACCATACGTAGACATCTGCAAACGCTATTTCCTGGCAGGGAAGTGTCGCATTTACATTCTTTTAATGTGAATACGAGGTATACATAATACTCCACAATGAATATTATATCTTATCATGAAACATAGAAATGAGTTGCGATATGACGATTTAAGAAGCTTTAGAACTCTATTGCTTCGATACGTAGATATCTGCAAACACTATTTCCTAGCAAGGAACTGTCGCATTCACATTCATTTGAAGTGTATGCGAGGTATACATGACACTTCGCAATGAATATTATATATTATCATGAAACATATATATGCGATGCGATATCACGAATTAGCAAGCTTTAGTAATCTATTGCTTCGATACGTAGTCATCTGCAGACGCTATTTCCTAGGAAGGAAGTGTCGCATTTATATTCTTTTGAAAGGAATACGTGGTATGCATGACACTTCGCAATGAATATTATACCTTATCATGAAACATAGAAATGAGATGCGATATGACGATTTAAGAAGCATTAGTATTCTATTGCTTCAATACGTAGACATCTGCAAACGCTATTTCCTAGCAAGGAAGAGTCGCATTTACGTTCATTTTAAGTGTATGCGAGGTATACATGACACTTCGCAATGAATATTATATATTATCATGGAACCTATATATGAGATGCGATATCGCGAATTAGCAAGTTTTAGAAACCTATTGCTTCGATACGTAGACATCTGCAAACGCTATTTCCTAGCAAGTAAGTGTCGCATTCACATTCATTTGAAGAGTATGCGAGGTATACAAGACACTGCGCAGTGAGTATTATATATTATCATGAAACACAGGAATGAGATGGGATATGGCGATTTAAGGAGCATTAGAACACTATTGCTCCGATACGTAGAAATCGGCAAACGGTATTTCCTAGCAAGGAGGTGCCGCATTTACATTCATTTGAAGAGTAGACGAGATATACATAACACTGCACAATGAATATTATATCTTACCATAAAACATAGAAATGAGATGCGATATGGCGATTTATGAAGCATTAGAAGTCTATTGCTTCGATACGTATACATCTGCAATCGCTATTTCCTAGCAAGGAAGTGTCGCATTTACATTCTTTTGAGGTGAATCCGAGGTATACATAGCACTGCACAATGAATATTATATCTTACCATGAAACATAGAAATGAGATGCGATGTGGCAATATAAGGAGCATTAGAACTCTATTGCTTCGATACGTAGACATCTGCAAACGCTATTTCCTGGCAAGGAAGTGTCGCATTTATATTATTTTGAAAGGAATACCAGGTATACATGACACATCGCAATGAATATTATATCTTATCATGAAACATAGAAATGAGATGCGATATGACGATTTAAGAAGCATTGGAACCCTATTGCTTCGATACATATACATCTGCAAACGCTACTTCCTAACAAGGAAGTGTCGCATTTACATTCTCTTGAAAGGAATACGAGGTATACATAGCACTTCACAGT
This sequence comes from Xylocopa sonorina, assembly GCF_050948175.1. Lineage (NCBI taxonomy): Eukaryota > Metazoa > Arthropoda > Insecta > Hymenoptera > Apidae > Xylocopa > Xylocopa sonorina. The sequence continues at coordinate 419,004 of NW_027490289.1, forward strand.
GAATATTATATCTTATCAAGAAACACAGATATGAGATGCGATATGACGATTTAAGAAGCATTAGAACTCTATTGCTTCGATACAAAGACATCTGCAAACGATATTTCCTAGCAGCAAAGTGTCGCATTTACAGTCTTGTGAAGTGAAAACGAAGTATACATGACACTTTGCAATCAATATTATATCTTATCATGGAACGTAGAAATGAGATGCGACATCTCGTTTTGAGACGCATTAGAACTCTATTGCCTCAATACGTAGACATCTGCAAACGCTAATTCCTAGCAAGGAAGTGTCGCGCTTACATTCATTTGAAGAGAATGCAAGGTATACGTGACACTTCGCAATGAATATTATATCTTATCATGAAACATAGAAGTGAGATGCGATATCCCGCCCTAAGACGCATTAGAACTCCATTGCTACGATACGTAGATATCTGCAGACGCTATTTCCTAGCAAGGAAGTGTCGCATTTACATTCTTTTGAAGTGAACACGAGGTATACATGACACATCGCAATGAATATTATATCTTATCATGAAACATAGAAATGAAATGCGACATCTCGTTTTAAGATGCATTAGAGCTCTATTGCTTCGATACGAAGACATCTGCAACGCTATTTCCTAGGAAGGAAGGGTCGCATTTACATTCCTTTGATGTGAATACGAGACATACATAGCACTGCACAATGAATATTATATCTTATCACGAAGCGTAGAAATGAGAGGCGATATCGCGTTTTAAGAAGCATTAGAATTCCATTGCTTCCATTGCTTCGATACGTAGACATCTGCAAACGCTATTTAATAGCAAGGAAGTGTCGCATTTACATTCTTTTTAAGTGAATACGAGGTATACATGACACTTCGCAATGAATATTATATCTTATCATGAAACATAGAAATTAGGAGCGATATCGCGATTTAAGAAGCATTAGAATTCTATTGCTACGATACGTAGACATCTGCAAACGACATTTCCTAGCAAGGAAGTGTCGCATTTACATTCTTTTGAAGTGAATACGAGGTATACATGACACTTCGCAATGAATATTATATCTCATTATGAAACATAGAAGTGAGATGCGATATCGCGTTTTAAGAAGCATTAGAAATCTATTGCTTCGATACGTAGACATCTGCAAACGCTATCTCCTAGCAAGGAAGTGTTGCATTTACATTCATTTGAAGTGTATGCGAGGTGTACATAGCACTGCACAATGAATATTATATCTTATCATGCAACATAGAGATGAGATGCGATATGGCGATTTAAGAAACTATAGAACTCTATTGCTTCGATACGTAGATATCTGCAAACGCTATTTCCTAGCAAGGAACTGTCGCATTCACATTCATTTGTAGTATATGCGAGGTACACATGACACTTCGCAATGAATATTATACCTTATCATGAAACATTGAAACGAGATGCGATATCTTGTTTTGAGAAGCATTAGAACTCTAATTCTTCGATACGTAGTCATATGGAAACGCTATTTCCTAGTATGGAAGTGTCGCATTTACATTCTTTTGAAGTGAATATGAAGTATAGATGACACATCGCTATGAATATTGTATCTTATCATGAAACATAGGAATGAGATGCGATATCGCGAATTAAGAAGTATTACAACACTCTTGCTTCGATACCTAGACATCTCGAAACGATATTTCCTAGCCAGGAAGTGTCGCATTTACATTCATTTGAAGTGTATGCGTTATATACATGCCACTTAGCAATGAACATCATATCTTACCATGAGACATAGAAAATAGATGCGATATCGCGTTTTGAGAAGCACTAGAAATCTATTGCTACGATACGTAGACATCTGCAAACACTATTTCCTAGGAAGGAAGTGTCGCAGTTACATTCTTTTGAAGCGTATGCGAGGTATACGTGCCACTTCGCAATGAATATTATATCTTATCATGGAACACAGGAATGAGATGCGATATCGCGTTTTGAGAATCGTCAGAACACTATTGCTACGATACGTAGACATCTGCAAACGATACTTCCCAGCAAGGATGTGCAGCATTTACAATCATTTGAAGTGTATCCGAGGTATACATGACACTACGTAATGAGTGTTATATCTTACCATGAAACATAGAAATCAGATGCGATATCGCGTTTTTAGAAGCATTAGAACTCTATTGCTTTGATACGTAGACATCTGCAAACGCTACTTCCTAGCAAGGAAGTGTCGCATTTACATTCTTTTTAAATGTATGCGAGGTATGCATGATACTTCGCAATGAATATTATATCTTATCAGGAAACATGGAAATGAAATGCATTATCGTGATTTATGAAGCACTAGAACTCTCTTGCTTCGATACTTAGACATCCGCAAACGCTATTTCCTAGCACGGAAGTGTTACATTTACATTCATTTGATGTGCATCCGAGGTATACATGACACTTCGCAATGAATATTGTATCTCATCATGAAACATAGGAATGTGATGCGATATCTCGTTTATAGAAGCATTACATCTCTATTTCTTCGATACGTAAACATCTGCAAACGCTATTTCCTAGCAAGGACGTGTCGCATTTATCTTCTTTTGAAGTAAATACGAGGTGTACATAACACTCTACAATGAATGTTATATCTTATCATGAAACATAGAAATGAGATGCGATAGCGCGTTTTAAGAAGCATTAGAACTCTATTGCTTCGGTACGTAGACACCTGAAAACCCTATTTCCTAGCAAGGAAGTGTCGCATTTACATTCCTCTGAAGTGAGTACGAGGTATACATGACACTTCGCAATGAATATTATATCTTGTCTTGTATCACAGAAATGAGATGCGATATCGCGTTTTTTGAAGCATTAGAACTCTATTGCTTCGATACGGAGACTTCTGCAAACGATATTTCCTAGCAAGGAAGTGTCGCATTTACATTCATTTGAAGTGTATGCGTTGTATACATGCCACTTAGCAATGAACATCATATCTTACCATGAAACATAGAAATGAGATGCTATATCGCGTTTTCTGAAGCATTAGAACTCTATTGCTTCGATACGGAGACATCTGCAAACGCTATTTCCTAGGAAGAAGTGTCGCAATATTGTATCGTATCATGAAACATAGGAATGGGATGCGATATCGCGCTTTAAGAAGCTTTAGAACTCTATTTCTAGGATACGTAGACATCTGCAAACGCTATTTCCTAGCAAGGACGTGTCGCATTTATCTTCTTTTGAAGTAAATACGAGGTGTACATAACATTCTACAATGAATGTTATATCTTATCATGAAACATAGAAATGAGATGCGATAGCGCGTTTTAAGAAGCATTAGAACTCTATTGCTTCGGTACGTAGACACCTGAAAACCCTATTTCCTAGCAAGGAAGTGTCGCATTTACATTCCTCTGAAGTGAGTACGAGGTATACATGACACTTCGCAATGAATATTATATCTTGTCTTGTATCACAGAAATGAGATGCGATATCGCGTTTTTTGAAGCATTAGAACTCTATTGCTTCGATACGGAGACTTCTGCAAACGATATTTCCTAGCAAGGAAGTGTCGCATTTACATTCATTTGAAGTGTATGCTTTGTATACATGCCACTTAGCAATGAACATCATATCTTACCATGAAACATAGAAATGAGATGCTATATCGCGTTTTCTGAAGCATTAGAACTCTATTGCTTCGATACGGAGACCTCTGCAAACGCTATTTCCTAGGAAGAGGTGTCGCAATATTGTATCGTATCATGAAACATAGAAATGGGATGCGATATCGCGTTTTAAGAAGCTTCAGAACTCTATTTCTAGGATACGTAGACATCTGCAAACGCTATATCCTGGCAAGGACGTGTCGCAATTACCTTCTTTTCAAGTAAATACGAGGTGTACATAACCCTCTACAATGAATGTTATATCTCATCATGAAACATAGAAATGAGATGCGATATCGCGTTTTAAGAAGCATTAGTACTCTATTGCTTGGATACGTAGACATCTGCAAACGATATTTTTTAGCAAAGAAGTGTCGCATTTACATTCTTTTGAAGTGAATACGAGGTATACATAACAGTCCACAATGAATATGATATCTTATCATGAAACATAGAAACGAGATGCGATATCGCGTTTTAAAAAGTATTAGAACTCTATTGCTTGGATACGTAGTTATCCCGCAAGCGCTATTTCCTAGCAAGGAAGTGTCGCATTTACATTCTTTTGAAGTAAATACGAGGTATACATGACACTTCGCAATGGATATTATATCTTATCACGAAACATAGAAGTGAGATGCGATATCGCGTTTTAAGAAGTATTAGATCTCTATGGCTTGGATACGTAGGTATCTGCAAGCGCTATTTCCTAGCAAGGAAGTGTCGCATTTACAATCTTTTGAAGTAAATGCGAGGTATACATGACATTTCGCAATGGATATTATATCAAATCATGAAACATAGGAATGGGTTGCGGTATCGCATTTTAAGAAGCATTAGAACTCTATTGCTACGATACGTAGATATCTGGAAAAGCTATTTCCTAGCAAGGAAGTGTCGCATTTACATTCATTTGAAGTGAATACGAGGTATACATAACACTCCACAATGAGTATTATATATTGTGACGGGTTTTCCCGTTACAATCCGCAAGAAAGGGGTATATAGAACTAATACTAACGGGGGTATGCAGTAGTTTAATCCGGGGTACAGAATATCGGTGTACAAAATATGTGCGTGGTATAATTGTAGACGAATTCGCCAACGCCAAATGCAGAACCAGAATTGCCTATCCAGCGAGTATTTCGTAACTGCGAGGCTGGAAGGTGGGGGTGTTTAAAGGGGTTCACAGGTCTACTGGGCAGATGTGGTTCCGAAGCGCTGGGGGAGGGTACCTTCACTGGCCTCCCCCCTCAGGTTTCCCGCTCGGACATGACGGCAACGCGGGCAAGAGTTGACAGTGTGGCCCTGCAATCCACACACACGGCAAAAGGAGCCCAACTCGTGCGGGCATTCCCGGTACACGTGCCCCTGTTCACGACAATTATAACAACGTACGGTTGTCGAACGGACGGCCGGTGGGGGATTCTTTTTGCGTTCCGTCTTCGGGTTTCTCGGCTATTGGTGTGTCGTCTGGGGGGTGGAGGTGGCGACGGGTCGGGTTTGGGGTACAGAGGAAATCAGGGAATCAGGGGGTGTAGGTTCAACCGTTAACGCGGTCCGTTCTGGCTGCGGAACTAATTGTTCCACCGCGTGAAGTCTTTGGATCTTCGGGTTCCCGGACGGTGGTGTGTACGCGGCCGCGGGGAGGAATGATTGCAAGGGGGACGGCGGGGGTCGGTAATTTCGAGCGCGGGCATTCCGTAGTTCTACTTCCTTGCACCTTGGTTTCAGTTCGGTGAAGTCGGAGAAATCGGTCCCGAATATTTACCGCTCGATATCCGGGCGCAAATTTCGATAGGAAAGGGAGAGTTGGTCTTCTAAAGATAGGGGCGGATCTAAATATGGGAAATACATCCGCATTTTCGTTATGTATTCCGTAGACGACTCGAACTGACCCTGCGTTCGGGACTCTACCTCGTGACGCAACCCTTCCTGTAAATCGTTATGTCCGAATTGCACTCGGAATTGATATATGAACCCGTCGTAATCCGACCACAAATCTTTATCTACTCGATACCATATAAGGGCCGTTCCCTGTAGCGATTCGCCTAACACCTGAAGCGTTTCCTCTTTGGTGTAACCTCGCCGTGAGCAATATTCGTGCAACCGGAGAAGATAGTCCTCCGCATCTTCATCTGGCCGCCCCTCGAATTTTGGCCCGTAACGGCGGAAATGTTCTACTAGGTGTTCTTCGCGGGTAGTCGGGGAGAAAACGGTGGGGTGGGGACCTAGAGCCTTGATGGTGGGGGTCTATCTCCTACCAAATCGGATTCCACGTTGGACGCGAACACAACGGTTGGCCGGGCGCGTACTGGGGGAATTTCCTCGTGCGATATCAGATTGTTTCTTTCGCAGGTCGCGCGAAGGTCATTTCGTTGCGGCGGGGATCTTAATTCTAACCGCGAAAGTCGCGCGGTTACTGCCTCATCTTCGCACGGCTCGTCGATCGCCGCGGTCACCGTTAGTGGCATAGCTATCCCCCTTTCGTCTGCCACCGGATCCCAAGGAACCGAAACCTCGGGGTACCGACGACGAACCTCGTGATGCCAGTATCGGTCAGACAATTCTTCCAAGGGTGCCTTGCAAATTTAATTTCGCGTGATCGCACACTATAACTAAATCGCGAACATTCCTCATAGTTAAGATCCGCGACCTAAGACGATTGATCTCGGCCTGTACGTCCGCGGGTATTGGGGGAGTAGGGGGCGCAATTCCGGGCGACGGGGGTGTAGGCCCGCGGGCAATTGTGCCCGATCCCCCGGCCTTGGTAACGGTCGTCGTTACGTTCGTAGCCGTTATCCCGATCAATGTAAAAGGATCCATATTTTCAAATGCGTTTCGCGAATTTATCCTATTCCGTATTTCCGGACTAGAGGGGCAAATTTGGGAAAGAATAGGGATACAGGATGCCTCAGGGATCAAATTACACAAGAAGAAATGGGGGAGAAATATATACCACCGAGCAATAGCAACCAGTAATAAAAGAAGGAAAGGAGAAAGAGTCACTTCCCCAAAGGGGACGCCAAAAACAAACAAAAGTAATATTCTCCTGCCGGATTAACGGGAAGACTAATTTCAACCTTCCAATTCCCGTGAATCCGACCTAGCAACCAGCAGTAAACAATAGCGACCTTGAAACGGTATAAGCCGCAGCGATAACGCGTGTGGTGATCCACGCTCAACAAAGGACAAAAAAAAAACAGTAACGTTCCCAATAGGTCACCACGACCCGTAAACACACTCTCGAACGTTACTGTTCAAATTTTCTATACTGGGTGTGTCCCGTCGAGGCGAGCACTTTATTGTCGAAATTCTCAGGGCCCCATGTTGGGCGCCAAATTTTGCGACGGGTTTTCCCGTTACAATCCGCAAGAAAGGGTTATATAGAATCAATAATAACGGGGTTATACAGAAGTTTAATCCGGGGCTATATCGGGCTACAAAATATCCGCGTGATTCGGCAACGCGAAGTACAGAACAATAAATTTCCTATCCAGCGAGTATTTCGTAACTGCGAGGCTGGGACTTTTTGGGCGCCAGCTACTCAAGAAGTAGCGAAAACTAGTAAACCACGCAACCCGGGGAAACCCGGTGCAAGATAACCCTCGAAATTTCGATATACTCTATCGCTCGACTACTTCTAGCCGAGTGCGCAAATTAGGGTCGCGGGATACTGAACTCACGGCTTCTTTCTAGATTGCCTCGACGCGGTATTACAAAAAGGTATACGACACGCCGCGAATGACCGGGGATCACCACCCGTTATACGATACAAAATACAATACGCAATATCGCAAATGCGGCAGGGAACAAATGGGACGCTTTAGAGTATAAGGACTCACGTTCTCGCTTCCAACAAGTATGGATCTCGTTCAGTCCGTCTACCTCTTTCTCTCTCTCTCTCTCTCTCTCTCTCTCTCTCTCTCTCCGAACCGCTCCGTATAATCGCTTGCTCGGTTGCTCGCTAAATAGTCGCTAAGTCGCTGGGAAGAAGAATAGTAGTAGAGTAGGCCGTCTTCATGTTGGCTAGCTCATTATATGGGTTTGCTGGGGGTCTTCGGATCCCCTTAGATCTTCCTTAGGGCTCCTTGGTGGGGTAGGGCTATACGCTTCGGTATTGTTCGGGGCATCGATCGGTGCATTTCGGCGATCTTCCCTGATCGCCCCCTCTGGTGTGTCCAGCGGGGGTCCTCTAGATTATTTGAACTGCAGCGCGTGTCGTGCACCGCGATTTCCTCGGCTCGCCTGCAGTTCCGCTGCGCATCTAGAGTTTTCCTCTCCATGGGCTCAGGGGAGGGGTGGACGTCCTTCTCACACCCGATGTCCTTCCTGTTTGTCTCCATGGACTATGGCAGCGGTCTTATCGGTGCAAGGCTCTGGATCTTATCCTTCGGGCTTCAGAGTCTTTTCTGGTTCGTTTCCCGACTCCTCCACCGTCGAGCCCGTCACGCTACCTCGGCGCACAGCCCGTCCGCGGACCTGCGGTCTTATTATCCGCCGAAGAGGCGTCTTATAGGTCGCTTCTTCCATCAGCTCGCCAGTCTTATCCGTCGAACGGAGAGAGAGAAACGAACGGGGGGGGGGGGGGGGGGAAGGTTCTACCATCGCGTATTTCACGCTTCTCGCAAGCACTGCTATCGCGATTTGGGTGATGGCTATCGCGGTGGTGATCTGGGAGCTAGTCCAACCGAAGCAGGGGGGGGGGGGGTGAACGAGCCTTGTGACGTCACCACGTCACAATATTATCACGAAACATAGAAATGAGATGCGATATCGCGTTTTAAGAAGCATTAGAAGTCTATTGCTTCGATAGGTAGACATCTGCAAACACTATTTCCTAGCAAGGAAGTGTCGCATTTACATTCATTTGAAGTGCATGCGAGGTATACATAACACTTCAGAATGAATATTATATCTTATCATGAAACATAGAAATGAGATGCGATATCTCGTTCTAAGAAGCATTAGAACTCTATTGCTTCGATACGTAGACATCTCCGAACGCTATTTCCTAGCATGGAAGTGTCGCGTTCACATTGTTCCGAAGAGAATACAAGGTATTCATGACACTTCGCAATTAATATTATGTCTTATCATGGAACATAGATGTGAGATGCGATATCTCGTTTTAAGCAGCATTAGAACTCTATTGCTTCGATACGTAGACATCTGCAAGCGCTATTTCCTAGCTAGGAAGTGTCGCATTTACATTCATTTGAAGTGTGTGCGAGGTATACGTAACACTTCGCAATGAATATTATATCTTATCATGAATCATAGAAATGAGATGCGACATCTCGTTTTAAGAACCATTAGAACTCGTTTGCTTCGTTTCGTAGTCATCTGCAAACTCTATTTCCTAGCATGGAAGTGTCGCACTTACATTCTTTTGAAGTGAATACGAGGCATACATAACACTCCGCAATGAATATTATATCTTATCATGGAACATAGATATGAGATGCGATATCACGTTTCAAGAAGCATTAGAACACTATTGCTTCGACATGTGGACATCTGCAAACGCTATCTCCTAGCAAGCAAGTGCAGCATATACATTTATTTGAAGTGTATGCGAGGTATTTATAGTACTTCGCAGTGAATATTATATCTTATCATGAAACATAGAAATGAGGTGCGATATCTCGTTTTAAGAAGCATTAGAACTCTATTGCTTCGATACGTAGACATCTGCAATCGCTATTTCGTAGCAAGGAAGTGTCGCACTCACATTCTGTTGAAGTGAGTTCGAGTTATACGTGGCACTTCGCAATGAATATTATACCTTATCATGAAACATAGAAATGGGATGCGATATCGCGTTGCAAGAAGCATTAAAAATCTATTGCTTCGATACGTAGACATCTGAAATCGCTATTTCCTAGCAAGGAAGTGTAGCATTTACATTCTTCTGATGTGAATACGAGGTATACATAACACTGCACAGTGAACATTATATCTTATCATGAAACATAGAAATGAGATGCGATATGGCGATTTAAGAAGCATTAGAACTCTATTGCTTCGATACGTAGACATCTGCAAACCCTATTTCCTAGCAAGGAAGTGTCGTACTTACGTTCTTTTGAGAGGAATGCGAGGTATACATGACACTTCGCAATGAATATTATATCTTATCAAGAAACGTAGATATGAGATGCGATATGACGATTTAAGAAACATTAGAAAACTATTGCTTCGATACGTAGGCATCTGCAAACGCTATTTCCTAGCAAGGAAGTGTCGCATTTATATTCTTTTGAAGTGAATACGAAGTATGCATAACACTGCACAACGAATATTATGTCTTATCATGAAACATAGAAATGGGATGCGATATCGCGAATTAGCAAGCTTTAGAAATCTATTGCTTCGATACGTAGACGTCTGCAAACGCTATTTCCTAGCAAGGAAGTGCCGCATTTACATTCATTTTAAGTGTATGCGAGGTATACATGACACTTCGCAATGAATATTATATCTTAACATGAAGCATAGAAATGAGATGCGACATCGCGATTTGAGAAGCATCAGAACTCTATTGCTACGATACGTAGATATCTGTAAACGCTATTTCCTAGCAAGGAAGGGTCGCATTTACATTCATTTGTGGTGTTTGCGAGATAAACATAACAATTCGCAATGAACATTATGTCTTATCATGAAACGTAGAAATGAGATGCGATATCTCGTTTTAAGAAGTATTAGAACTGTATTGCTTCGATACGTAGATATCTGGAAACGCTATTTCCTAAGAAGGGAGTGTCGCATTTACATTCATTTCAAGTATAGACGAGATATACATAACACTGCACAATGAATAATATATATTATCATGAAACATAGAAATGAGATGCGATATAGCGATTTAAGGAGCATTAGAAATCTATTGCTCCGATACGTAGACATGTGCAAACCCTACTTCCTAGCAACGAAATGTCGCATTTACATTCTTTTGAAGTAAATACGAGGTATACATAACAGTCCACGATGAATATGATATCTTATCAGGAAACATAGTAGTGAGATGCGATATCGCGTTTTAAGAAGTATTAGAACTCTATTGCTACGATACGCCGACATCTGGGAGCGCTATTTCCTAGCAAGGAAGTGTCGTATTTACATTCACTTGAAGTGAATACGAGGTATACATGACACTTCGCTATGGATATTATATCATATCATGAAACATAGAAATGAGATGCGATATCGCGTTTTGAGAAGCATTAGAACTCAATTGCTTGGATACGAGACATCTGCAAGTGATATTTCTTAGCAAGGAAGTGTCGCATTTACATTCTTTTGATATGAATACGAGGTATACATAACAGGCCACAATGAATATGATGTCTTATCAGGAAACATAGAAGTGAGATGCGATATACCATTTATGAAGTATTAGAACTCTATTGCTACGATACGTAGACATCTGGGAGCGCTATTTCCTGGCAAGGGAGTGTCGCACTTACATTCATTTGAAGTGAATACGAGGTATAGTATATACCTCAACTATACCAAGATATTATTAACCTGCTATGAATATTATATATGAATATTATATCCTCGCAATGAATATTATATCTTGTCATGAAACATTGAAATGAGATGCGATATCGCGTTGTAAGAAGCATTAGAACTCTATTGCTACGATACGTAGACATCTGCAAACGCTATTTCCTAGCATGGAAGGGACGCATGTACATTCTTTTCAAGTGAATACAAGGTATACATGACACTTCGCAATGAATATTATATCTTATCGTGAAACGTAGGAGTGAGATGCGATATCGCGTCTTAACAAGCATTAGAACTTCATGGCTTCTATTGTCACGTCACGAGGGTGGAAAATTTCCGCTTTACTCGGAGACGACACGCAGCCAATTCGCGGAAACGGCTCGCTTAATTGCGACTAATGCCGGGTTCTTTCCGTGGGACAACGAACGCTTTTAGGAACACGCTAACGCTGTAAATGTGGAAAAATCCTACCTTTGCCGTCTTGATAGCGAACAAATCAATATTCTTTCTTGAGATATCTCTGCTTCCGTGGATCGTAGTCTGGCATCGATGCTGCGTAAGGACTGCGAGGCTGAATGGCCAAAGGGATGAGCGCCCAGCGTTGCTGGGATTCAGCAATGTTCGGCTTCCCTGGATCGGATAATGTTGTCGGCGTGGAACGTTGAGAAGCCACGAGGACGGTGGCGGATGCACTGATCGCCGGTAAGGCTTTGGTGCCCACGTATCCACGTACGAGACGGCGTAGGAAGTTCTTCCTTCCCGCACGTCGAGCCTTTCGCTTCGAATTACTGCACATTCGTGTCTGATTTCAGCAGACTAGATACGACTCGGGTAAGCGGCGGTCCGCTCTAGCCTGTCGGTCCAGAGAGTGAAATGTCGGCGTTATCTGCACGCAGTCTCACGTATGGGTCAGCGAAGCTAAGCGGCGGTCCGCTCTAACCAGCTGATTACCAATGATCGACTAACGATTGGATTGAATGTAAAATATCCACGCGTTGGCTCGTGGAAGAACTCGCAGGATAAGAATGAAGTTAATGGAAATTATCAATAACTGAACTAGTAGTTAGGAGGTAAAATCAAAGTATATTCTAAGTTAATCCTAAGCTTACACTGTACTTTCCCTAAGACTAAGTTAAAATTAGACTTAATTGTTTAGAATTGGAATTAGAACTAGACTCGATGATTGGAATTGAACTTGAATTTAGAATAGAATTACGAACACCTCTGACTAAGGTGGATAATAGCCCGTAGGCATTAGAGCTGTCTAATGAAGAAAGCTTGGAACGAGGCTCGGAGAAGACTGACTCTCCGATCGCGGGTCCGCGACCTCCTTAGGTCGCGTGGCGCGCGAGTCGCTGGAGCCCGGAGTGGGGTGGCCGCTCGGCCCGCGCAGTGGGGCGGCCGGTCGGAGTGGGGCGCGGCTCGCCCGGTCACACGGTCGATTGGTCGAACTCCTAGGTCTTCGTACCTTGACAGCAGCCTTGGCTCGGCGGACGTGGTGTATGTTTGGTTGTGGTGGCGCTCGTCCCGTGTGCTTAGGTGCAGCTGACGGTGAGTACGTCGCTGCCGGATGCTGTGGGAGGCGCTGGGGGATGGAAGGCAGTACGCGAGACGTTACACTAGGAAATAGCGTTTGCAAATGTCTACGTATCGAAGCAATAGACATCTAATGCTTCATAAATCGCATCTCATTTCTATGTTTCATGATAAGATATAATATTCATTGTGCAGTGTTATGTATATCTCGTCTGTACTTCAAATGGATGTAAATGCGACACTTCCTTGCTTGGAAATAGCGTTTGCAGATGTCTACGTATCGAAGCAATAGATTTCTAATGCTTCTTAAATCGCCATACCGCATCTCATTTCTATGTTTCATGGTAAGATATAATATTCATTGTGGAGTGTTATGTAAACCTCGTATTCACTTCAAAAGAATGTAAACGCGACACTTCGTTGCCAGGAAATAGCGTTTGCAGATGTCTACGTATCGTACCATTAGAGTTCTAATGCTTCTCAAAACGCGATAACGCTACTCATTACCATGTTTCATGATAATATATAATATTCATTGTGCAGTGTTATGTATACCTCGTATTCACCTCAAAAGAATGTAAATGCGACACTTCCTTGCTAGGAAATAGCGTTTGCAGATATCTACGTATCGAAGCAATAGTGTTCTGATGCTTCTTAAATCGCGATATCGCATCTCATTTCTATGTTTCATGATAAGATATAATATTCATTGTGCAGTGTTATGTATACCTCGTATTCACCTCAAAAGAATGTAAATGCGACACTTCCTTGCTAGGAAATAGCGTTTGCAGGTATCTACGTATCGAAGCAACAGTGTTCTGATGCTTCTTAAATCGCGATATCGCATCTCATTTCTATGTTTCATGATAAGATATAATATTCATTGTGCAATGTTATGTATACCTCGTATTCACCTCAAAAGAATGTAAATACGACACTTCCTTGCTGGGAAATAGCGTTTGCAGATATCTACGTATCGAAGCAATAGTGTTCTAATGCTACTTAAATCGCGATATCGCATCTCATTTCTATGTTTCATGATAAGATATAATATTCATTGTGCAGTGTTATGTATATCTCGTATTCACTTCAAAAGAATGTAAACGCGACGCTTCGTTGCCAGGAAATAGCGTTTGCAGATGTCTACGTATCGTACCATTAGAGTTCTAATGCTTCTCAAAACGCGATATCGCTACTCATTACCATGTTTCATTATAATATATAATATTCATTGTGGAGTGTTATGTATGCCTCGTGTTCACTTCAAAAGAATGTAAATGCGACACTTCCTTGCTAGGAAGTTACGTTTCCAGATGTCTACGTATCGAAGCAGTATAGTTCTAATGCATCCTAAAACGGGATATCGCATTTCATTTCTATGTTTCATGATAAGATATAATATTAATTGCGAATTGTTATGTTTACCTAGTATTCACATCAGAAGAATGTAAATGCGACACTTCCTTGCTAGGAAATAGCGTTTGTAGGTGTCTACGTATCGTGGCATTAGAATTCTAACGCTTTTTAAATCGCGATATCGCATATCATTTCTATGTTTCATGATAAGATATAATATTCATTGTGCAGTGTTATGTATATCTCGTCTATACTTCAAATGAATGTAAATGCGACACTTCCTTGATAGGAAATAGCGTTTGCAGATGTCTACGTGTGGTGGCATTAGAGTACTAATACTTCTCAAAACGCGATATCGCTTCTCATTTCTATGTTTCATGATAATATATAATATTCATTGCGAAGTGTGATGTATACCTCGCATACACTTCAATTGAATGTACGTGCGACACTGCCTTGCTAGGAAATAGCGTTTGCAGATGTCTACGTATCGAAGCAATAGAATTCTAATGCTTCAAAAATCGCCATATCGCATCTCAGTTCTATGTTTCATGAGTTGATATAACATTCATTGCGAAGTGTCATGTATAGCTCGTATTCCTTTCAAAAGAATGTAAATGCGACACTTCCTTGCTAGGAAGTAGCGTTTGCAGATATCACGTATCGAAGCAATAGTGTTCTAATGCTTCTTAAATCGCGATATGGCATCTCGTATCTATGTTTCATGATAAGATATAATATTCATTGTGCAGCGTTATGTATACCTCGTATTCACTTGAAAAGAATGTAAATGCGACACTTCCTTGCTAGGAAGTAGCGTTTGCAGATGTCTACGTATCGTAGCATTAGAGTTCTAATGCTTCTCAAATCGCGATATCGCAACTCATTACCATGTTTCATGATAATATATAATATTCATTGTGGAGTGTTATGTATACCTCGTATTCACGTCAAAAGAATGTAAATGCGACACTTCCTTGCTAGGAAATAGCGTTTGCAGATGTCTGCGTATCAAAGCAATAGAGTTCTAATGCTTCTAAAATCGTCATATCACATCTCATATCTACGTTTCATGTAAGGTCATGTATACCTCGTATTCCTTTCAAAAGAATGTAAATGCGACACTTCCTTGCTGGGAAATAGCGTTTGCAGATGTTTACATATCGAAGCAATAGTGTTCTAATGCTTCTTATATCGTCATACAGCTTCTCATATCTACGTTCCTCGATAAGATATAATATTCATTGGGAAATGTCATGTATACCTCGCATACAATTCAAGTGAATGTAAATGCGACACTTCCTTGCTAGGAAGTAGCGTTTGCAGATGTCTACGTATCGAAGCAATAGTGTTCTACTGCTTCTTATATCGCGATATCGCATCTCATTTCTATGTTTCATGATAAGAGGTAATATTCATTGTGCAGTGTTATGTATATCTCGTCTATACTTAAAATGAATGTAAATGCGACACTTCCTTGCTAGGAAATAGCGTTTGCAGATGTCTACGTATCGAAGCAATAGTGTTCTACTGCTTCTTATATAGCGATATAGCATCTCATTTCTATGTTTCATAATAAGATATAATATTCATTGTGCAGTGTTATGTATACCTCGTATTCATCTCAACAGAATGTAAATGCGACACTTCCTTGCTGGGAAATAGCGTTTGCAGATGTCTACGTATCGAAGCAATAGAGTTCAAATGCTTCTTAAATCGTCATATTGCTTCTCATTTCTATGTTTCATGATAAGATATAACATTCACTGTGCAGCGTTATGTATACCTCGTATTCACTTTAAAAGAATGTAAATGCTACAATTCCTTGCTTGGAAATAGCGCTTGCATATGTCTACGTATCGAAGCAAAAGGTTTCTAAAGCTTGCTAATTCGCGATATCGCATCTCGTATCTATGTTTCATGATAATGTATAATATTCATTGCGAAGTGTCATGTATACCTCGCATACACTTCAAATGAATAGAGTTCTAAAGCTTCTCAGATCGCAATATCGCATCTCATTTCTATGTTTCATGATAAGATACAATATTCATTGTGCAGTGTTATGAATACCCCGTATGCACATCAAAAGTATGTAAATGCGACACTTCCTTGCTTGGAAACAGCGTTTGCAGATGTCTACGTATCGAAGCAATAGTTTTCTAATGCTCCTTAAGTCGTCATATCGCATCTCACATCTACGTTTCATGATAAGATATAATATTCAATGCGAAGTGTCATGTATACCTCGTATTTCTTTCGAAAGAATGTAAATGCGACACTTCCTTGCTAGGAAGTAGCGTTTACAGATGTCTACGTATCGAAGCAATAGAGTTCTAATGCTTCTTAAAACAGGATATCGCATCTCATTTCTATGTTTCATGATAAGGTGTAATATTCATTGCGATGTGTTATGTATACCTCACATACACTTCCAATGAATGTAAATGCGACACTTCCTTGATACGAAATAGCGATTGCAGATGTCTACGTATAGTGTAACGTCTCGCGTACTGCCTTCCATCCCCCAGCGCCTCCCACAGCATCCGGCATTTTACGTGATCCAATCGACGTATCAAGTGAGGCTATGAAATATAAAAATCTTTTACTATTCTTCGACCCCTTTACATGTTACATGAATGATAAGTTCTGCAAGACAAGAAGCCTGAATTAGTGAGATATCTAGGAACATAAGTAATTTGTAAGTAACACATCTTTTCTCTTTGAAATATTTGCCTTTGCATAGAATAGAACGTATAGATATAATTGCCTGTTTTGTACCCATTTCGTTCCAATTCTATTATAGCCTTTGAGCAGAAGTAATATTGATTATACTTGATTTTTGCAATAGTTCTTTAATTAACAGATTTTATTAACATAGAATCATCATTTGACGGATGTATCAATCTACTTTGTAGCTCCATCAGTTTCTTTTTCTGCTCGCTACTTTCCATTTTCAGTTCCGTATACTTATCCTTTATCACCATCATATATGTTGCGTAAAATTACAATAACCTTTTGTCCTCAAATTTTGCGGATATTTCAATTAAATTTCCTTTGATTAAATAAACGGAAATTAAAAAACAGTGGCACGTACCATTTCTTGGAAACGTTGTATCGTAATTTGCATCTGACTGTTTTGAAAGGCACGCACTTTACTTAACGTTTGCAATGATTCGGTTAGCGAAGTAAAGTAATATTCTACTTTCGAAATTGTTGGCTCTTGTAATTCTAAGGCAAATATCTGTCGACATCGTGAACATTGTTTTTTGGCAAAATTCCAGAAAAACAAATATACTATAAGTAAAATAATCAACATCATAATATTAAATTTAACTCTGTTCATCGTTGCCTTGTTGGACACATGCATAACAATATACAGGGTGGGGCAGTAATAATTAGCACCTCAGATATCCACGAAACTATAAGTTTCATAGAAGTTTTTGCTAATATAAAATTGCATAGTACAAAGGGGCCATCCGTTGATGAAAATAGTTTTTTTGTAAGTGGAGTTATGTTGGACATATGAAGGTTACCTTCATTTTTTAAAATGAATTGGTATGTCCATTCTTCCGTAATACGATAGAGCATTTTAAAGCAAGTTTAACGATCTGTAACATAAAGGCATTGAAGGTTACAAAAAGTAAAGAGAGGCGATAATACTCACGGTTTTGATAGTAAATGAAACATACGTATTGTAAACAGTGGTGGAAGACGTAATACTTACCGTTTACTTCACTGTGAATAAACACTTTTCGAAGGGCATTTCAATAGTTTGCAGCATAAGTTAAACATGATAAGATTAGTATTGAAAAATCGGTTCGAATACATTTGGTTAGGCTGTTTTTTGTGTCGTTCATTTTATAAGTAATGAGCTGCGGATTCCCGAGGACAGCTCACAAAATTGTTGAACTATGGAAGATTATCATTGTGAATTTGAATCAAAAGGTAATTAAATTCCATTAGATTGTAAACAGATCTCAATGTTTCATTTTAGATAGTAAGATTAAATACTCTTTACAAAACTACAAGCATGGATACATACCTTTCTGTTATTATTATTTCATAAAGAATTATAATTGCAATTATATAGTTCATTACGATAAAAAATATTTCTCAGAGAATTCTAAATATTAAATTAAAGAATCAAGTAAAACATTTTTAATAATTACGAATATGAAAAATACTTGAACATTCCAATAGAAAGATGTCTAAACAGGAGCTAGAAAAGTCAAACATTCAATTTCAATTCCAGAATTCATCTATAAGAGGTAAAATGTTTCGAAAGCTTTAATTACAGTCTTTAATGCAAGCAGTTGGGCAGTATTTCAATTTTTAAGAAAATTGATGAAAGTCAACCATTTTGAAGTGGTCAGAATCTTTGTCGTTTGAGCAATATGTGAATAACAAATAACTGCATAAATTCCAGGCTTAAAAACTTATGGATTAAATCCTATGCAGACTCGTTTATGAGCGAGTTACTAAATAATAATCCACACTAAGTAATCATTTTAAAACTTAAACGATTACATCTCGCGAACTTTCAAAGATATCAGAAGCGTGAAAAGTATGTGGTTTATCAAAAACTCTTCTAAAAGAACGGACGAAGCCAATAGCAATCTTTGTTGAAGTAAGCAAGTACTAAAGTTCTAAGCAACGCGATGGCCCTTATCTGCCTATGTTTCATAGCAAGTAAGTTCTGAATTTCTATGAAATCCGATGGAATTTCTCACTACTAACGTTTCAAAGTAATTTCTCAAATTCTCAGTTCTACGTTTAAAACTATGTGTGTTCTATATATCTGTGTAAAGTGATGGTTCCTATTAGTTGTGACGGAAACCTATATATAGTAAGTCAGGGAAGCTCGAAGGGGTTAACTATCTAAATGCTTTAAGGTGTAAAACGTACTTTAATCTAAAGCGATCTATAGTTCCAGGGTATCCGCTCACGTACAACTTTTTTTGGGCGCCAGCTGCTCAGAAAGTAGCAAAGGGATAGACTACACGACCCCGGGAACCCTGGGGCGGAACAACCCTTGAAACTTCGAAATGCTCCTCCTCTCGACTACGCCCAGCCAAGTACACACACTCAGGTCGCGAGATACTGAAGTCACGGCATGTTTATTTGTGGTCTCGACGTGGGTTTAACTAACAAGGGCTACGGAAAACTACGCAACACGCCGCAAATTACCGGGTATCATAACTCGCTTCTCGATATAAGATACAATATACAATATGCGACACAAGAAATGGGACGCTTAAGCTAATAAGCTCTCACGTTCTCTTCTTCAGGTTCCTTGAATTCGCTGGTGGTCCTCGGGTCTCCTGCATCCTCCTCGGAGCTCCTTGGTGGAGTGGGCTGTAGGCTTCGGTATTGTTTGAGTCCATCCATCAGTGGATTTCGGCGATTTCCTCTTCTCGCCCCCTTGGGTGTACCTGAGGGGATCCTCCTGATCATTTAAATTGCGTAGCGCCTCGCGCGCCGCGCTCCCGTGGCCCACCTGCAGGGCCGCTGGACTTTTGACTCCTCTTTAGGGGGTTAAGGATGGTTGAGGACCTTCTCACATCCCAGAGCATTATAAAGCAAAAAAGCAGATAAGCATAATGCGATGCATAGAGCTTTACAACCTTCTAACTTACTTTGAACTGTTTATATGAAATGCAATATTGAGGTGCATGAAGCATGACAAATTAAATGCTTCGGCACCTGGACATCTAGAAACGCTATCCCCGGGCAAGAAAGTATAGGGTTCACACTCAATTCATATGCAGAAGCAGATAAACAAAAACGCGATGCTACGAATATTACATCTTATCATGAAATATAGAAGTAAGATGCGCAGCCACGTTTTACGAAGCATTAGAACTCTATTGCTTCTAAACTTTCAGATATAGAAACATTCATTTGAAGTGTAGAGGAGATATTCATAACGCGTTTCATTGAAATTACATCTTATCATGTGACTTAGAATTAATATGCGATATCGCGTTTTATAAAGAGTTAGAAATCTATTGCTTCGATGCGTAGACATCTAGAAACGCAATTTCCTAGCCAAGAAGTGTGGCATTTGCATTCTTTTGAAGTGTAGACGGGGTATACGTAGCACATCGCAATGAATATTATATCTTATCATGAAACATACATGAGATGCGATATCGCGTTCTAGGAAGCATTAGAACTCCATTGCTTCGATACGTAGACATCAGGAAACGCTATTTCCTAGCAAGGAAGCGTGGCGTTTGCAATGTTTAGATGTGTAGTCGAGGTATACATAACACTTCCCAATAAATATTATAGCTTATCTTGAAACCCAGAAATGAGATGCGACATCGCGTTATAGGAAGCAGTGGAACCCTATTGCTTGGGTACGTAGACATCAGAGAACACTATTTCCTAGCAAGGATGTGTGGCCTTCACATTTTTTTGAAGTGTATACGAGGTCCACGTAGCTCCTCGCAAGGAATATTGCATCTTACCATGATACGTAGAAATGAGATGCGATATCGCGTTTAAAGAAGCATTAGAACTCTATTGCTTCGATACGTAGATATCTGGAATCGCATTTTCCTAGCAAGGAAGTGTGGCGTTTTCATTCATTTGTAGTGTAGACGAGGTATACACATCACTTATCACCGAATATTATATCATAGCATGAAACATAGAAATGAGATGCAATATCGCGTCTAAGAAGCATTAGAACTCTAATGCTTCTTTACGTGGACATCTGGAAACGCTATTTCCTAAGAAGGAAGTGCCGCATTTACATTCATTGTTATTGTAGACTTGGTATACATAACACTTCGCAATGAATATTATATCTTATCATGAAACAGAGAAATGAGATGCGATATCGTGTTTTAAGGAGCATTGGAACTCTATTGCTTCGATACCTAGACATCTGGAAACGCTATTTCCTAGCAAGGACGTGTGACATTAACATTTTTTTGAGGTGTAGTCGAGGTAACACTTCGCTATGAATATTATATCTTATCATGAAACGTAGAAATGAGATTCGATATCGCGTTTTAAGAAGCATTAGAACCGAATTGCTTCCATACGTAGACTTCTGGAAACGCTATTTCCTAGCAGGGAAGTGTGACATTTACTTTCTCTTGAAGTGTAGAAGAGGTATACATAGCACTTCGCAATGAATATTATATCTCATCATGAAACATAGAAATGAGGTGCGTTATCGCGTCTTAACGAGCAATAGAACTCTTTTGCTCCGATACGTAGATATCTGGAAACGCTTTACCTAACAAGGATGCGCGGCATTTACAATCTTTTGAAGTGTAGACGAGGTATACATAACACTTCGCAATTAATATTATATCTTATCATGAAACATAGAAATGATATGCGTTATCGCGTTTTAAGGAGGATTAATACTATATTGCTTCGATACGTAGACATCTGGAAACGCATTTCCTAGCAAGAATGTGTGGCATTTTCATTCTCTTGAAGTGCAGACGAGGTATACATAGCACTTCGCAAAGAATATTATCTCCTATCATGAAACATAGAACTGCCATGCGATTTGGCGTTCTAAGAAGCATTAGAACTTCGTTGCTTCGACACGTGGACATCTGGAAACGCCTTTTCTAACAAGGAAGTGTGGCAGTTACATTCTTTTGAAGTGCATACGAGGTATGCATAACACTTCGCGATGAATATTATATCTCATCATGAAACATAGAAATGAGGTGCGTTATCGCGTTTTAAGAAGCAATAGAACTCTATTGCTTCGATACGTAGGCATAAGGAAACGCATTTCCTAGCAAGGAAGTGTGACATTTACATTCTCTTGAAGTGTAGACAAAGTACACATAACACTTCGCAATGAATATTATGTCTTATCATGAAACATGGAAATGAGACACGATATCGCCTTTTAAGAAGCACTAGAACTCTGTTGCTACGATACGTAGACATCAGGAAACGCTTCTTCCTAGAGAGGAATACATTATTTTGGAGGGAATACGAGGTACACATGACACCTCGCAATGAATTCTATATCTTATCATGAAACATAGAAATGAAATGCGATATCGCGTTTTAAGAAGCGTTGGAACTCTGTTGCTTCGATACGGAGACATCTGCAAACGCTATTTCCTAGCACGGAAGTGTCGCATTTACATTCTTTTGAATTGAATACGAGGTATACATGACACTTCGCAATGAATATTACACCTTATCATGAAACATAGGAATGAGATGCGATATCTACTTTTAAGAAGCATTAGAACTCTATTGCTTCGATACGGAGACATCTTCAAACGCTATTTCCTAGCATGGAAGTGTCGCATTTACATTCTTTTGAAGTGAATACGAGGTATACATGACACTTCGTAATTAATATTATATCTTATCGCGAAACATAGAAATGAGATGCGATATCGCGATTTAAGAAGCATTAGAACTCTATTGCTACGATACGTAGTCAACTGCAAACGCTATGTCCTAGCAAGGAAATGTCGCATTTACATTCATTTGAAGTGTATGCGAGGTATACATGACACTTCGCAATGAATATTATATCTTATCACGATATATAGAAATGAGATGCGATTTCGCGTTTTAAGAAGCATTAGAACCCTATTACTACGATACGTAGATATCTGGAAACGCTATTTCTTAGCAAGGAAGTG
Source organism: Xylocopa sonorina (assembly GCF_050948175.1). Taxonomy (NCBI): domain Eukaryota; kingdom Metazoa; phylum Arthropoda; class Insecta; order Hymenoptera; family Apidae; genus Xylocopa; species Xylocopa sonorina. The sequence continues at coordinate 441,717 of NW_027490289.1, forward strand.
TCGCATTTACATTCTCTCGAAGTGAGTACGAGGCATACATGACACTCCACAATGAATATTGTATCTTATCATGAAACATAGCAATGAGATGCGATATCGCGTTCTAAGATGCATTAGAACACTATTACTGCGATACGTAGATATCTGCAAACGCCATTTCCTAGCAAGGAAGTGTCGCATTTACATTAATTTGATGTGTATGCGAGGTGTAAGTGATATTTCGCAATGAATATTATATCTTATCATGAAACATAGAAATGAGATGCGGTATCGCGTTTTAAGAAGCATTGGAACTCTATGGCTACGATGCGTAGACATCTGCAAACTCTATTTCCTAGCGAGCAAGTGTAGCATTTACATTCCTTTCAAGTGAATACGATGTATACATGACACTTCGCAATGAATATTATATCTTATAATGGAACATTGAAATGATATGGGATATCGCGTTTTGAGAAGCATTAGTACTCTATTGCTACGATACGTATATATCCGGAAACGCTATTTCCTAGCAAGGAAGTGTCGCATTTACGTTCTTTTGAAGTGAATACGAGGTATACATGACACTTCGCAATGAATATTATATCTTATCATGGAACATTGAAATGAGATGCGATATCGCGTTTTAAGAAGAGTCAGAACTCTATTGCTTCGATACGTAGACATCTGCAAATGCTATTTCCTATAGAAAGGGAGTGTCGCATTTACATTAATATGAAGTGTATGGGAGATATATGTAACACTTCGCAATGGATATTATATCTTTTCATGAAACATAGAAATGAGATGCGATATCGCGTTTTAACGAGAATTAGAACTCTATAGCTTCGATACAGAGATATCTGGGAACGTAATTTCCTAGAAAGGAAGTGTCGCATTTTGTGACGTCTTGCGTACCGCCTGCCACCCATCAACCTCCTCGCACCCCCCAGCATCAACCCCTGGACGCATGCAACCAGCCAAACTTGCCTGCAGAACCAGCAACTGGAAGTGTTTGCGCGCGCATACCTGCACGCGCTCACTTACACCGAGTTCCGCTGCCTCACTCGCACCGACGAGTATACCTGTCTCGCTGGTACCGGGCACCAGTGTCTCACTCGCACCACCGAGTATACCTGTCTCGCCCGCACCAAGGACGAGACTATCTCCCTATCTCCCTCGCACCGAGGATTGCGTACTGCAGGAATACGTAGCCGCAGCCCATCACCTGAAATGGGGTCTTTTCCAATTCCGGGAACAGGATCTGCTAGAACCTATATATTACTTCTAAGCTAGGACATACATACCATATCATGACGCATATATAAGAATTCCTAGATCTAAGTTACACTAAGTAAGATGCGTCCGGCCAGCGGCATGCGCCGCTAGCCCCACCACGAGCCGCGGGTCCCCACTCGCTGGACCGCGCGCTCTCCGCCTCGAGACGCGAGTCCCCCACTCGCGGGACCGCGATCTCCCTACCACGAGCGTCCGCGACCGTTGAGCCCCGCGAACCGAGGAGGTCAGAGACGCGTCTCCAGAGCACACACTCTGACTCGAGATCTCCTACCAAGGAGTCGAAAGCTCTAGTTCTAGATCGTTAGCCACCTCAATGTGGGGTTCAGGCATTGTATTTCTATTTCCATTTTAACTTAGTCCTAGACTTAGAATAATTCCAGTTCTTGTATACTTTAAACCTAGAATATATTTTATTTTTACTATTACTATATCCAAGTACAAGTTCTTTTAGCAAGTCTACTATTTCCACATCCATTAATGTTATCAAGTGTTTATAATACTAGATCTACTTTTAACATTACATTTAACGACGAATTCTTCCACGGGTTCTTCCATACAACTGGGGTTGATCTTCATCAAATTGAAGGAGTATAGAAATCGGCTTTGTGACGTTGAGACCGCCGCTTATCCTTCAGATCTTAGTCGAAAGTACAGAAAAACCTGGTGAATGAATCGTGCTTCCGGTTTGCGAAGAACGCGACGTGCGAGTAGAAAGAATTTCATACGATCACTTGTGCGTGAATATTTGGAGGGCGTTCCGAGAACCCTCGTATACCAGCGACCTGCCTTCGCACCAGCCCAGACGCCGTTTTCCGAAGCGACCGTCGACGCTTCCGATCCAGACACCACGACGCATCACGCCGATTCTGCCACATTCAGCATCATCGCTGAATTCCGACAGCCGTCCGCCTCTTCGCTGGCGACTAATCGAGATTTCCGTAGCAGCCAACAGAACGAAATCCGCTACGATCCCAGCGAAAGACCCTCCACGCCGTTTCCACGTACAAATCGAGAGAGAAGTCATCGAAAGGCAGGGTCATTCCCTTGTTATCCCGAGTGTTTTCGCTAGCGTCGCGTCAGTCGAAATTGTCGGACCCGGTCTTAACGCGTTCCCGCGAACCAAATTACCGAAAAATAGGCTCGTGTCGTAAAGCCTCCGGAGCAACGGAAAATAGTTTCACCGGACGTGATACCTCGTATTCACCTCAAAAGAATGTAAATGCGACACTTCCTTGCTGGGAAATAGCGTTTCCAGATATCTACGTATCGAAGCAATAGAGATCTAATGCTTCTTACATCGCGATATCGCATCTCATTTCAATGTTTCGTAATAAGATATAATATTCATTGTGTAATGCTATGTATACCTCGTATTCATTTCAAAAGAATGTAAATGCCTCACATCCTTGCTAGGAAATAGCGTTTGCAGATGTCTACGTATCGAAGCAATAGATTTCTAATGCTTGCTAATGCGCGATATCGCAACTCATATCTATGTTTCATGATAATATATAATATTCATTGCGAAGTGTCATGTATACCTCGCGTACACTTCAAATGAATGTGAATGCGACAGTTCCATCCTAGGAAATAGCGTTTGCAGATGTCATCGTATCGAAGCAATAGGGATCTAATGCTTCTTAAATCGCCATATCGCTTCGCATTTCTATGTTTCATGATAATATATAATATTCACTGCGAAGTGTCATGTATACCTAAAATACACATCAAATGAATGTAAATGCGACACATCCTTGCTAGGAAATAGCGTTTGCAGATGTCTACGTATCGACGCAATAGTGTTCTAATGCTTCTTAAATCGCGATATCGCATCTCATTTCTATGTCTCATGATACGATATAATATTCACTGCGAAGTGTTATGTATACCTAGCATACACTTCAAATGAATGTAAATGCGACACTTCCTTGCTAGGAAATAGCATTTGCAGATGTCCACGTATCCTAGCAATAGAGTACTATTGCTCCTTAAAACGCGATATCGCATCTCATTTCTATGTTTCAATATAAGATATAATATTCATTGCGAAGTGTCATGTATACCTCGCATACTCTTCAAATGAATGTAACTGCTATACTTCCTTGCTAGGAAATAGCGTTTGCAGATGTCTACGTATCGAAGCAATAGAGTTCCAATGCTTCTTAAATCGTCATATCGCATCTAATTTCTATGTTTCATGATAAGATATAATATTCATTGCGATGTGTCATGTATACCTCGTATTCCTTTCAAAAGAATGTAAATGCGACACTTCCTTGCTAGGAAGTAGCGTTTACAGATGTCTAAGTATCGAAGCAATAGAGTTCTAATGCTTCTCAAAAAGCGATATCGTTTCTCATTTCTATGTTTCATGATAAGATATAATATTCATTGCGAAGTGTCATGTATACCTCGTATTCTCTTCAAAAGAATGTAAATGCGATACTTCCTTGCTATTACATGGAGTTTGTAGGTGTCTACGTATCGTAGCTATAGAGTTCTAATGCTTTTTAAATCGCGATATCGCAGCTCATTTCTATGTTTCATGATAAGATATAATATTCACACCTCTAAAGATTGTAAACGCGGCACTTCCTTCCCATTTAATAGCGTTTGCAGATGTCTACGCATCGTAGCAATGGAGTTCTAATGCTTCTTAAAACGAGATGTCGCATTTCACTTCCATGTTTCGTAATAAGATATAATATTCATTGTGGAGTGCTATGTATACCTCGTATTCACTTCAAAAGTATGTAAGTGCTACACTTCCTTGCTAGGAAATATTGTTTGCAGATGTCTACGTATCGTAGCAATAGAGTTCTAATGCTTCTTAAAACGAGAAGGCGTATTTCATTTCTATGTTTCGTAATAAGATATAATATTCATTGTGGAATGTTATGTATACCTCGTATTCACTTCAAGAGAATGTAAATGCGACACTTCCATGCTAGGAAATAGCGTTTGCAAATGTCTACGTATCGTAGCAGTAGAGTTCTAATGCATTTTAAATTGCGATATTGCATCTCATTTCTATGTTTCACGATAAGATATAATATTCATTGTGGAGACGTAGGTATACCTCGTATTCACTTCAGAAGAATGTAAATGCGACTCTTCCTTGCTAGGAAATAGCTTTTGCAGATGTCTACGTATCGTAGCAATAGAGTTCTAATGCATTTCAAATCGCGATATCGCATCTCATTACTATGTTTCATGGTAAGACATAATATTCATTGCGAAGTGTCACGTATACTGCGTATTCACTTCAAAAGAATGTAAATGCGACACTTCCTTGCTAGGAAGTAACATTTGCAGATGTCTACGCATTGTAGCAATAGAGTTCTAGTGCTTCTTAAATCGCGATATCGCATCTCACTTCTATGTTTCGAGATAAGATATAATACTCATTGCGAAGTGTCATGTATACCTCGTATTCACTTCAAAAGAATGTAAATGCGACACTTTCTTGCTAGGAAATAGCGTTTCCAGATGACCACGTATCGTATGAATAGAGTTCTAATGCTTCTTAAAACGCGATATCGCATTTCATTTCTATGTTTCGTGATAAGATATAATATTCATTGTGGAGTGTTATGTATACCTCGTGTTCACTTCAAAAGAATGTAAATGCGACACTTCATTGCTAGGAAATACTGTTTGCAGATGTCTACGTATCACAGCAATAGAGTACTAATGCTTCTTAAAACGAGATGTCGTATTTCATTTCTATGTTTCGTAATAAGATATAATATTCATTGTGTAATGATACGCATACCTAGTATTCACTTCAATGGAATGTAAGTGCGACATTCTCTTGCTAGGAAATAGTGTTTGCAGATGTCTACGTATATTAGCAGTAGAGTTCTAATGCTTCTCAAAACGCGATATAGCACCTAATTCCTATGTTTCATGATAAGATATAATATTCATTGCGAAGTGTCATGTATATCTCGTATTCACTTCAAGAGAATGTAAATGCGACACTTCCCGGCTAGGAAATAGCGTTTGCAGATGTCTACGTATCGTTGCAATAGAGTTCTAATGCTTCTTAAAACGCGATATCGCATCTCACTGCTATGTTTCATGATAAGATATAATATTCATTGCGAAGTGTCATGTATACCTCGTATTCACTTCAAAAGAATATATATGCGACACATCCATGCTAGGAAATAGCGTTTGCAGATGTCTACGTATCGTAGCAATAGAGTCCCAATGCTTCATAAAACGCGATATCGCATCTCATTCCTATATTTCATGATAAGATATAATATTCATTGCGATGTGTCATGTATACCTCGTATGCACTTCAAATGAATGTAAGTGCGACACTTCCTTCCTAGGATATAGCGTTTGCAGATGTCTACGTATAGAGGCAATAGTGTTCTAATTCTTCTTAAAACGCGATATCGCATCTCATTTCTATGTTTCATGATAAGATATGATATTCATTGCGAAGTGACATGTATACCTCGTATTCCCTTCAAAAGAATGTGAATGCGACACTTCCTTGCTAGGATTTAGCGTTTGCAGATGTCTCGGTACCGAAGCAATAGAGTTGTAATGCTTTTTAAATAGCGATATCGCATCCTATTTCTGTGTTTCATGATAAGGCATAATATTCATTGCGAAGTATCATGTATACCTCGTCTTCAATTCAAAGGAATGTAAATGCGACACTTCCTTGCTAGGAAATAGCGTTTGCAGATGTCTCCGTATCGAAGCAAGAGAGCTCTAATGCTTCTTAAATAGCGATATCGCATCTCATTTCTATGTTTCATGATCAGATATAATATTCATTGCGAAGTGTCATGTATACCTCGTATTCACTTCAAACGAATGTAAATGCGACACTTCCTTGCTAGGGAATAGCGTTTCCAGATGTCTACGTATCGTAGCAACCGGGTTCTAGTGCTTCTCAAAACGCGATATCGCATCTCAATTCTATGTTTCATGATAAGATATAATATTCATTGTGGAGACTTAGGTATACCTCGGATTCACTTCAAAAGAATGTAAATGCGACACTTCCTTGCTAGGAAATAGCGTATTCAGAAGTCTGCGTATCGTAGCAATAGAGTTCTAATGCTACTTAAATCGCGGTATCGCATCCCATTTATATGTTTCGTGATAAGATATAATATTCATTGCGAAATGTCATGTATACTACGTATTCACATCAAAAGAATGTAAGTGCGAATCTTCCTTGCTAGGAAATAGCGTATTCAGATGTCTACATATCGTAGCAATAGCGTTCTAATGCTACTTAAATCGCGATATCGCATCTCATTTATATGTTTCGTGATAAGATATAACATTCATCGCGAAGTGTCATGTATACCTCGTATTCACTTCAAAAGAATGTAAATGCGACACCGTCATGCTAGGAAATAGCGTTTGCAGATGTCTACGCGTCGAGGCAATACAGTTCTAATGCTTCTTAAAACGCGATATCGCATCTCTCTTCTATGTTTCATGATAAGATATAATATTCATTGCGAAGTGTCATGTATACCACGCAATCACTACAAAAGAATGAAAATGCGACACTTCCATGCTAGGAAATAGCGTCTGCAGATGTCAACGCGTCGAGGCAATAGAGTTCTAATGCTTCTTAGATCGCGATATCGCATCTCATTTCTCTGTTTCATTATAAGATATAATATTCATTGCAAGGTGTCATGTATACCTCGTATTCACATCAAAAGAATGTAAATGCGACTATTCCTTGCTAGGGCATAACGTTTGTAGATGCCTAGGTATCGTAGCAATACAGTGCTAATGCTTCTTAGATCGCGATATCGCATCTCATTTCTACGTTTCGTGACAAGTTATAATATTCATTCCGAAGTGTCATGTAAACCTCGAATTCATTTCAAAAGAATGTAACTGCGACTATTTCTTGCTAGGAAATAGCGTTTGCAGATGTCTAGTATCGTAGCAATAGAGTTCTAATGCTTCTCAAAACGCGATATCGCATCTCATTTCTATGTTCCCTGATAAGATATAATATTTATTGCGAAGTGTCGTGTATACCTCGTATTCACTTCAAAAGAATGTAAATGCGAATCTTCCTTGCTAGGAAATAGCGTATTCAGATGTCTACATATCGTAGCAATAGCGTTCTAATGCTACTTAAATCGCGATATCGCATCTCATTTATATGTTTCGTGATAAGATATAACATTCATCGCGAAGTGTCATGTATACCTCGTATTCACTTCAAAAGAATGTAAGTGCGACACTTCTATGCTAGGAAATGGCGTTTGCTGATGTCTCCGCATCGATGCCATAGAGTTCTAATGCTTCTTAAAACGCGATATCGCATCCCTTTTCTATGTTTCATGATAAGATATAACATTCATCGCGAAGTGTCATGTATACCTCGTATTCACTTCAAATGAATGTAAGTGCGACACTTCCAGGCTAGGAAATAGCGTTTGCAGATGTCTCCGCATCGAGGCCATAGAGTTCTAATGCGTCCTAAAACGCGATATCGCATCTCTCTTCTATGTTTCATGATAAGATGTAATATTCATTGCGAAGTGTCATGTACACCTCGTATTCTCTCCAAACGAATGTAAATGCGACACTTCCCTGATAGGAAATAGCATATTCAGATGCCTACGTATCGTAGCAATAGAGTTCTAATGCTACTTAAATCGCGATATCGCATCACACTTCTATGTTTCGTGATAAGATATAATATTCATTGCGAATGGTCATGTATCCCTTGTATTCACTTCAAAAGAATGTAAGTGCGACACTTCCATGCTAGGAAATAGCGTTTGCTGATGTGACCGCATCGATGCTATAGAGTTCTAATGCTTCCTAAAACGCGATATCGCTTCTCTCTTCTATGTTTCATGATAAGATATAATATTCATTGCGAAGTGTCATGTATACCTCGAATTCACTTCATCAGAATGTAAATGCGACACTTCCATACTAGGAAATAGCGTTTGCAGATATCTCCGCATCGAGGCAATGAGGTTCTAATGCTTCTTAAGACGCGATATCGCATCTCACCTTTATGTTACATGTTAAGATATAATGATCATTGCGAAGTGTCATGTATACCTCGTATTCACTTCAAATGAATGTAAATGCGAATCTTCCTTGCTCGGAAATAGCGTTTGCAGATGTCTACGTATCGTAGCAATAGAGTTCTAATGCTTCTCAAAATGCGATATCGCATCTCATTTCTATGCTTCATGATAATATGTAATATTCATTGCGAAGTGTCATGTATACCTCGCATTGACTCCAAACAAATGTAAATGCGGCACTTCCTTGCTAGGAAATAGCGTTTGCAGATGTCTACGTATCGTAGCAATAGGGTTCTAATGCTTCTCAAAACGCGATATCGCATCTCATTTCTATGCTTCATGATAAGATATAATATTCATTGCAAAGTGTCATGTATACCTGGTATTCACATCAAAAGCATGTAAATGCGACTATTCCTTGCCAGGGTATTGCGTTTGCAGATGCCTACGTATCGTAGCAATGGAGTTCTATTGCTACATAAATCGCGATTTCGCATCTCATTTATATGTATCGTGATAAGATATAATATTCATTGCGAAGTGACATGTATACCTCGTATTCCCTTCAAAAGGATTTAAGTGCGACACTTCCTTGCTAGGAAATATTGTTTGCAGATATCTACGTATCACAGCAATAGAGTACTAATGCTTCTTAAAAGGAGATGTCGTATTTCATTTCTATGCTTCGCAATAAGATATAATATTCATTGTGGAGTGTTATGTATACCTCGCATTCACTTCAACAGAATGTAAATGCGACACTTCCTTGATAGGAAATAACATTTGCAGATGTCTACGCATCGTAGCAATAGAGTTCTAGTGCTTCTTAAATCGCGATATCGCATCTCACTTCTATGATTCGAGATAAGATATAATATTCATTGCGAAGTGTCATGTATACATCGTATTCACTTCAAAAGAATGTAAATGCGACACTTCCATGCTAGGAAATAGCGTTGTTAGATGTCTGCGTATCGTAGCAATTGATTTCTAGTGCTTCTTAGAACGAGATGTCGCATTTCATTTCTATGTTTCGTAATAAGATATAATATTCATTGTGGTGTGTTATATATACCTCGTATTCACTCCAAAAGGATGTAAATGTGACACTTGCTTGCTAGGAAATAACATTTGCAGATGTCTACGCATCGTAGCAATAGAATTCTAGTGCTTCTTAAATCGCGATATCGCATCTCACTTCTATGTTTCGAGATAAGATATAATATTCATTGCGAAGTGTCATGTATACCTCGTATTAACTTCAAAAGAATGTAAATGCGGCATTTCCATGCTAGGAACTAGCGTTTACAGATGTCTACGTATCGTAGAAATAGAGTTCTAATGCTTCTTACAACGCGATATCGCATCTCACTTCTATGTTTCGAGATAAGATATAATATTCATTGCGAAGTGTCATGTATACCTCGTATTCATTTCAAAAGAATGTAAATGCGACACTTCCTTCCTAGGATATAGCGTTTGCAGATGTCTACGTATAGAGGCAATAGTGTTCTAATGCTTATTTAAACGCGATATTGCATCTCATTTCTATGTTTCATGATAAGATATAATATTCATTGCGAAGTGACATGTATACCTCGTATTCCCTTCAAAAGAATGTAAATGCGACACTTCCTTGCTAGGGAATAGCGTTTCCAGATGTCTACGTATCGTAGCAATAGAGTACTAATGCATTTTAAATTGCGATATCGCATCTCATTTCTATGTTTCACGATAAGATATAATATTCATTGTGGAGACGTAGGTATACCTCGTATTCACTTCAGAAGAATGTAAATGCGACTCTTCCTTGCTAGGAAATAGCTTTTGCAAATGTCTAGGTATCGTAGCAATAGAGTTCTAATGCATTTCAAATCGCGATATCGCATCTCATTACTATGTTTCATGGTAAGACGTAATATTCATTGCGAAGTGTCACGTATACTGCGTATTCACTTCAAAAGAATGTAAATGCGACACTTCCTTGCTAGGAAGTAACATTTGCAGATGTCTACGCATTGTAGCAATAGAGTTCTAGTGCTTCTTAAATCGCGATATCGCATCTCACTTCTATGTTTCGAGATAAGATATAATACTCATTGCGAAGTGTCATGTATACCTCGTATTCACTTCAAAAGAATGTAAATGCGACACTTTCTTGCTAGGAAATAGCGTTTCCAGATGACCACGTATCGTATGAATAGAGTTCTAATGATTCTTAAAACGCGATATCGCATTTCATTTCTATGTTTCGTGATAAGATATAATATTCATTGTGGAGTGTTATGTATACCTCGTGTTCACTTCAAAAGGATGTAAATGCGACACTTCATTGCTAGGAAATACTGTTTGCAGATGTGTACGTATCACAGCAATAGAGTACTAATGCTTCTTAAAATGAGATGTCGTATTTCATTTCTATGTTTCGTAATAAGATATAATATTCATTGTGTAATGATACGCATACCTAGTATTCACTTCAATGGAATATAAGTGCGACATTTTCTTGCTAGGAAATAGAGTTTGCAGATGTCTACGTATATTAGCAGTAGAGTTCTAATGCTTCTCAAAACGCGATATAGCACCTCATTCCTATGTTTCATGATAAGATATAATATTCATTGCGAAGTGTCATGTATATCTCGTATTCACTTCAAGAGAATGTAAATGCGACACTTCCCGGCTAGGAAATAGCGTTTGCAGATGTCTACGTATCTTCGCAATAGAGTTCTAATGCATCTTAAAACGCGATATCGCATCTCACGGCTATGTTTCATGATAAGATATAATATTCATTGCGAAGAGTCATGTATACCTCGTATTCAATTCAAAAGAATATATATGCGACGCATCCATGCTAGGAAATAGCGTTAGCAGATGTCTACGTATCGTAGCAATAGAGTTCCAACGCTTCATAAAACGCGATATCGCATCTCATTCCTATATTTCATGATAAGATATAATATTCATTGCGATGTGTCATGTATACCTCGTATGCACTTCAAATGAATGTAAGTGCGACACTTCCTTCCTAGGATATAGCGTTTGCAGATGTCTACGTATAGAGGCAATAGTGTTCTAATTCTTCTTAAAACGCGATATCGCATCTCATTTCTATGTTTCATGATAAGATATGATATTCATTGCGAAGTGACATGTATACCTCGTATTCCCTTCAAAAGAATGTGAATGCAACACTTCCTTGCTAGGATTTAGCGTTTGCAGATGTCTCCGTACCGAAGCAATAGAGTTCTAATGCTTTTTAAATAGCGATATCGCATCCTATTTCTGTGTTTCATGATAAGGCATAATATTCATTGCGAAGTATCATGTATACCTCGTCTTCAATTCAAAGGAATGTAAATGCGACACTTCCTTGCTAGGGAATAGCGTTTCCAGATGTCTACGTATCGTAGCAACCGGGTTCTAGTGCTTCTCAAAACGCGATATCGCATCTCAATTCTATGTTTCATGATAGGATATAATATTTATTGTGGAGACTTAGGTATACCTCGGATTCACTTCAAAAGAATGTAAATGCGACACTTCCTTGCTAGGAAATAGCGTATTCAGAAGTCTACGTATCGTAGCAATAGAGTTCTAATGCTTCTCAAAACGCGATATCGCATCTGATTTCTATGTTCCCTGATAAGATATAATATTTATTGCGAAGTGTCGTGTATACCTCGTATTCACTTCAAAAGAATGTAAATGCGAATCTTCCTTGCTAGGAAATAGCGTATTCAGATGTCTACATATCGTAGCAATAGCGTTCTAATGCTACTTAAATCGCGATATCGCATCTCATTTATATGTTTCGTGATAAGATATAACATTCATCGCGAAGTGTCATGTATACCTCGTATTCACTTCAAAAGAATGTAAGTGCGACACTTCCATGCTGGGGAATAGCCTCTGCAGATGTCTACGCGTCGAGGCAATAGAGTTCTAATGCTTCTTAAGACGCGATATCGCCTCTCACTTCTATGTTTCATGATAAGATATAATATTCATTGCGAAGTGTCATGTATGCCTCGTATTCACTTCAAAAGAATGTAAATGCAAATATTCCTTGCTAGGTAATAGCGTTTGCAGATGCCTACGTATCGTAGCAATAGAGTTCTAATGCTTCTTAGATCGCGATATGGCATCTCATTTCCATGTTTCGTGATAAGTCATAATTATCTTTCCGAAGTGTCATGTATACTTCGTACTCACTTCAAAAGAATGTAAGTGCGACACTTCCATGCTAGGAAATAGCGTTTGCAGATATCATCGTATCGAGGCCATAGGGTTCTAATGCTTCTTAAAACGCGATATCGCATCTCACTTTTATGTTACATGATAAGATATAATGTTCATTGCGAAGTGTCATGTATACCTCGTATTCACTTCAAATGAATGTAAATGCGAATCTTCCTTGCTCGGAAATAGCGTCTGCAGATGTCTACGTATCGTAGCAATAGAGTTCTAATGCTTCTCAAAAAGCGATATCACATCTCATTACTATGCTTCATAATAATATGTAATATTCATTGCGAAGTGTCATGTATACCTCGCATTCACTCCAAACAAATGTAAATGCGGCACTTCCTTGCTAGGAAATAGCGTTTGCAGATGTCTACGTATCGTAGCAATAGGGTTCTAATGCTTCTAAAACGCGATATCGCATCTCATTTCTATGCTTCATGATAAGATATAATATTCATTGCGAAGTGTCATGTATACCTCGTATTCACATCAAAAGAATGTAAATGCGACTATTCCTTGCAAGGGCATAGCGTTTGCAGATGCCTACGTGTCGTAACAATGGAGTTCTAATGCTACATAAATCGCGATTTCGCATCACATTTCTATGTTTCGTGATAAGATATAATATTCAGTGCGAAGTGTCATGTATACCTCGCATTCACTTCAAAAGAATGTAAATGCGACTATTGTTTGCTAGGAAATAGCGTTTTCAGATGTCTACGTATCGTAGCAATAGCGTTCTAATGCTTCTTATATCGCGATATCGCATCTCAATTCTATGTTTCGCGATAAGTTTTAATATTCATTCCGAAGTGACGCGTAAACCTCGAATTCACTTCAAAAGAATGTAAATGCGACTATTGCTTGCTAGGAATTAGCGTTTGCAGTTGTCTACGTATCGCAGCAATAGAGTTCTAATGCTTCTCAAAACGCGATATCGCATCTCATTTCTATGTTTCCTGATAAGATATAATATTCATGCCGAAGTGTCATGTATACCTCGTATTCACTTCAAAAGAATGTAAATGCGACTATTGCTTGCTAGGAAATAGCGTTTGCAGATGTCTACGTGTCGTAGCTATAGCGTCCTAATGCTTCCTAGATCGCGATATCGCATCTCATTTCTATGTTTCGTGATAAGTTATAATATTCATTCCGAAGTGTCATGTAAACCTCGAATTCACTTCAAAAGAATGTAAGTGCGACACTTCCATGCTAGGAAATAGCGTTTGCGGATATCATCGCATCGAGGCCATAGGGTTCTAATGCTTCTTAAAACGCGATATCGCATCTCACTTTTATGTTACATGATAAGATGTAATGATCATTGCGAAGTGTCATGTATACATCGTATTCACATCAAAAGAATGTAAATACGACTATTCCTTGCGAGGGTATAGCGTTTGCAGATGCCTACGTATCGTAGCAATGGAGTTCTAATGCTACATACATCGCGATTTCGCATCTCATTTCTATGTTTCGCGATAAGTTATAGTATTCATTCCGAAGTGTCACGTAAACCTCGAATTCACTTCAAAAGAATGTAAATGCGACTATTGCTTGCTAGGAAATAGCGTTTGCAGATGTCTACGTATCGTAGCAATAGAGTTCTAATGCTACTTAAATCGCGATATCGCATCTCATTTCTATGTTTTGTGATAAGATATAATATTCATTGCGAGGTGTCATGTACACCTCGTATTCACATCAAAAGAATGTAAGTGCGACCCTTCCATGCTAGGATTTAGCGTTTGCAGATGTCTCCGTACCGAAGCAATAGAGTTCTAATGCTTTTTAAATAGCGATATCGCATCCTATTTCTGTGTTTCATGATAAGGCATAATATTCATTGCGAAGTATCATGTATACCTCGTCTTCAATTCAAAGGAATGCAAATGCGACACTTCCTTGCTAGGAAATAGCGTTTGCAGATGTCTCCGTATCGAAGCAAGAGAGCTCTAATGCTCCTTAAATAGCGATATCGCATCTCATTTCTATGTTTCATGATCAGATATAATATTCATTGCGAAGTGTCATGTATACCTCGTATTCACTTCAAACGAATGTAAATGCGACACTTCCTTGCTAGGGAATAGCGTTTCCAGATGTCTACGTATCGTAGCAACCGGGTTCTAGTGCTTCTCAAAACGCGATATCGCATCTCAATTCTATGTTTCATGATAAGATATAATATTCATTGTGTAGACTTAGGTATACCTCGGATTCACTTCAAAAGAATGTAAATGCGACACTTCCTTGCTAGGAAATAGCGTATTCAGAAGTCTACGTATCGTAGCAATAGAGTTCTAATGCTACTTAAATCGCGGTATCGCATCCCATTTATATGTTTCGTGATAAGATATAATATTCATTGCGAAATGTCATGTATACTACGTATTCACATCAAAAGAATGTAAGTGCGAATCTTCCTTGCTAGGAAATAGCGTATTCAGATGTCTACATATCGTAGCAATAGCTTTCTAATGCTACTTAAATCGCGATATCGCATCTCATTTATATGTTTCGTGATAAGATATAACATTCATCGCGAAGTGTCATGTATACCTCGTATTCACTTCAAAAGAATGTAAATGCGACACCGTCATGCTAGGAAATAGCGTCTGCAGATGTCTACGCGTCGAGGCAATACAGTTCTAATGCTTCTTAGATCGCGATATCGCATCTCATTTCTACGTTTCGTGACAAGTTATAATATTCATTCCGAAGTGTCATGTAAACCTCGAATTCATTTCAAAAGAATGTAACTGCGACTATTTTTTGCTAGGAAATAGCGTTTGCAGATGTCTAGTATCGTAGCAATAGAGTTCTAATGCTTCTCAAAACGCGGTATCGCATCTCATTTCTATGTTCCCTGATAAGATATAATATTTATTGCGAAGTGTCGTGTATACCTCGTATTCACTTCAAAAGAATGTAAATGCGAATCTTCCTTGCTAGGAAATAGCGTATTCAGATGTCCACATATCGTAGCAATAGCGTTCTAATGCTACTTAAATCGCGATATCGCATCTCATTTATATGTTTCGTGATAAGATATAGTATTCATTGCGAAGTGTCATGTACACCTCGTATTCACTTCAAAACAATGTAAATGCGACACTTCCATGCTGGGGAATAGCCTCTGCAGATGTCTACGCGTCGAGGCAAAAGAGTTCTAATGCTTCTTAAAACGCGATATCGCCTCTCACTTCTATGTTTCATGATAAGATATAATATTCATTGCGAAGTGTCATGTATACCTCGTATTCACTTCAAAAGAATGTAAATGCAACTATTCCTTGCTAGGAAATAGCGTTTGCAGATGCCTACGTATCGTAGCAATAGAGTTCTAATGCTTCTTAGATCGCGATATCGCATCTCATTTCCATGTTTCCTGATAAGATATAATATTCATGCCGAAGTGTCATGTATACCTCGTATTCACTTCAAAAGAATGTAAATGCGACTATTGCTTGCTAGGAAATAGCGTTTGCAGATGTCTACGTGTCGTAGCTATAGCGTCCTAATGCTTCCTAGATCGCGATATCGCATCTCATTTCTATGTTTCGTGATAAGTTATAATATTCATTCCGAAGTGTCATGTAAACCTCGAATTCACTTCAAAAGAATGTAAATGCGACTATTGCTTGCTAGGAAATAGCGTTTGCAGATGTCTACGTATCGTAGCAATAGTGTTCTAATGCTTCTCAAAACGCGATATCGCATCTCATTTCTATGTTTCCTGATAAGATACAGTATTCATTGCGTAGTGTCATGTACACCTCGTATTCACTTCAAAACAATGTAAATGCGACACTTCCATGCTGGGGAATATCCTCTGCAGATGTCTACGCGTCGAGGCAAAAGAGTTCTAATGCTTCTTAAAACGCGATATCGCCTCTCACTTCTATGTTTCATGATAAGATATAATATTCATTGCGAAGTGTCATGTATTCCTCGTATTCACTTCAAGAGAATGTAAATGCAACTATTCCTTGCTAGGAAATAGCGTTTGCAGATGCCTACGTATCGTAGCAATAGAGTTCTAATGCTTCGCAAAACGCGATATCGCATCTCATTTCTATGTTTCCTGATAAGATATAGTATTCATTGCGAAGTGTCATGTACACCTCGTATTCACTTCAAAACAATGTAAATGCGACACTTCCATGCTGGGGAATACCCTCTGCAGATGTGTACGCGTCGAGGCAAAAGAGTTCTAATGCTTCTTAAAACGCGATATCGCAACTCACTTCTATAATTCATGATAAGATATAATATTCAATGCGAAGTGTCATGTATACCTCGCATTCACTTCAAAAGAATGTAAATGCGACTATTCCTTGCTAGGAATTAGCGTATTCAGATGTCTACGTATCGTAGCAATAGAGTTCTAATGCTACTTAAATCGCGATATCGCATCTCATTTCTATGTTTTGTGATAAGATATAATATTCATTGCGAGGTGTCATGTACACCTCGTATTCACATCAAAAGAATGTATGTGCGACCCTTCCATGCTAGGAAATAGCGTTTGCTGATGTCTCCGCATCGATGCCATAGGGTTCTAATGCTTCTTAAAACGCGATATGGCATCTCTCTTCTATGTTACATGATAAGATATAATATTCATTGCGAAGTGTCATGTATAACTCCTATTCACTTCAAAAGAATGTAAATGCGACACTTCCTTGCTAGGTAATAACGTTTGCAAATGTCTACAAATCGAAGCAATAGATTTCTAAAGCTTCTTAAAACACGATATCGCATCTCATTTATATGTTTCATGATAAGATCTATTATTCATTGCGAAGTGTCACTTACACCTCGCATACACTTCAAATGAATGTAAATGCAACACTTCCTTGCTAGGATATAGCTGGTCCAGATGTCTACGTACCGAAGCAGTAGAGTTCTAATGCTTCTTGAAACGCGGCATCGCATCTCATTTCTATGTTTCACGATATGATGTAAAATTCATTGTGAAGTGTTATGTATACCTCGTTTACACATCAAAAGAATGCAAATGCGACACTTCCTTGCTAGGAAATAGCGTTTGCAGATGTCTACGTATCGAAGCAATAGTGTTCTAATGCTTCTTATATCGCGATATCGCATCCCATTTCTATGTTTCATGATAAGATATAATATTCATTGTGCAGTGTTATGTATACCTCGTATTCACTTGAAAAGAATGTAAATGCGACACTTCCTTGCTAGGAAGTAGCGTTTGCAGATCTCCTCGTACCGAAGCAATAGGGATGTAATGCTTCCTAAATCGTCATATCGCATCTCATATCTACGTTTCATGATAAGATATAATATTCATTGCGAAGTGTCATGTATACCTAGTATTCCTTTCAAAAGAATGTAAATGCGACACTTCCTTGCTAGGACGTAGCGTTTGCAGATGTCTACGTATCGAAGCAATAGGGATCTAATGCTTCTTAAATCGCCATATCGCTTCTCATTCCTATGTTTCATGATAATATATAATATTCACTGCGAAGTGTCATGTATACCTCGCATACACTTCAAATGAATGTAAATACTACACTTCCTTGCTAGGAAATAGCGTTTGCAGATGTCTACGTATCGAAGCAATAGAGTTCTATAGCTTGTTAATTCGCGATATCGCATCTCATTCCTATGTTTCATGGTAATATATAATATTCATTGCGAAGTGTCATGTATACTTCGGATTCTTTTCAAAAAGATGTAAATGCGACAATTCCTTCTAGGAAGTAGCGTTTGCAGATGTCTACGTATCGAACCAATAGAGTTCTAGTGCTGCTCAAAAAGCGATATCGCCTCTCATTTCTATGTTTCATGATAATATATAATATTCATTGTGGAGTGTTATGTATATCTCGCATACACTTCAAATGAATGTAAATGCGACAGGTCCTTGCTAGGAAATAGCGCTTGCAGATGTCTAGGTATCGTAGCAATAGAGTTCCAATGCTACTTTAAACGCGGAATCCAATCTCATTTCTATGTCTCATGATAAGATATAATATTCATTGTGCAGTGTTATGTATATCTCGTCTATACTTCAAATGAATTTAAATGCGACACTTTCTTGCTAGGAAATAGCGTTTGCAGATGTCAACATATCGTGGCATTAGAGATCCAATGCTACTCAAAACGCGATATCGCTTCTCATTTCTATGTTTCATGATAATATATAATATTCATTGCGAAGTGTCATGTGTACCTCGTATTCCTTTCAAAAGAATATAAATGCGACACTTCCTTGCTGGGAAGTAGCGTTTACAGATGTCTACGTATCGAAGCAATAGAGTTCTAAACCTTATTAATTCGCGACATCGCATCTCATTCCTATGTTTCATGGTAATATATAATATTCATTGCGAAGTGTCATGTATACCTCGCATGCACTTCAATTGAATGTAAATGCGACACTTTCTTGATAGGAAATAGCGTTTGCAGATGTCTACCTGTCGAAGCAACAGATTTCTAATGCTTCTTAAATCTCCACATTGCATCTCATTTCTATGTTTCATGGTAAGATATAATATTCATTGTGGAGTGTTATGTAACCCTCGTATTCACTTCAAAAGTATGTAAGCGCGACACTTCGTTCCTAGGAAATAGCGTTTGCAGATGTCTACGTATCGTACCATTAGTGTTCTAATGCTTCTCAAAACGCGAAATTGCTACTCATTACCATGTTTCATGATAATATATAATATTCATTGCGAAGTGTCATGTATACCTCGCATACACTTCAAGTGGATGTGAATGCGACAGTTCCTTGCTAGGAAATAGTGTTTGCAGATATCTACGTTTCGACGCAAAAGGGTTCTAATGCTTCTTAAATCGCCATAACGCTCCCCATTTCTATGTTTCATGACAATATATAATATTCACTGCGAAGTGTCATTTATACCTCGCATACACTTCAAATGAATGTAAAAGCGACACTTCCTTCCTAGGAAATAGCGTTTGCAGATGTCTACGTATCGATGCAATAATGTCCTAATGCTTTTTAAATCGCGATACCGCATCTCATTCCTATGTCACATGATAAGATATAATATTCATTGTGCAGTGTTTTGTATACCTCGTATTCACTTCAAAAGAATGTAAACGCGGCACTTCCTTGCTAGGAAATAGCGTTTGCAGATGTCTACGTATCGAAGCAATAGAGTTCTAATGCTTCTTAAATCGCCATATCGCATCTCGTTTCCATGTTTCATGATAAGATATAATATTCCTTGTGCAGTGTTATGAATACTTCGTATCCACTTCAAAAGAATGTAAATGCGACACTTCCTTGCTTGGAAATATCGTTTGCAGATGTCTACGTATCGAAGTAGTAGAGTTCTAATGCTTCTTAAAGCGCGATTTCGCACGTCATTCCTATGTTTCATGATAAGTTATAATATTCATTGTGGAGTGTTATGTATACCTCGTATTCACTTCAGAAGAATGAAAATGCGACGCTTCCTTGCCAGAAATTAGCGTCTGCAGATGTCTATGTATCGGAGCAATAGGGTTCTAATGCTTCATTAAACGCGATATCGCATCTCATTTCTATGTGTCATGATAAGATATAATATCCATTGCGAAGTGTCATGTATACCTCGCATGCACTTCAATTGAATGTAAATGCGACACTTTCTTGATAGGAAATAGCGTTTGCAGATGTCTACCTGTCGAAGCAACAGATTTCTAATGCTTCTTAAATCTCCACATTGCATCTCATTTCTATGTTTCATGGTAAGATATAATATTCATTGTGGAGTGTTATGTAAACCTCGTATTCACTTCAAAAGTATGTAAGCGCGACACTTCGTTCCTAGGAAATAGCGTTTGCAGATGTCTACGTATCGTACCATTAGTGTTCTAATGCTTCTCAAAACGCGAAATTGCTACTCATTACCATGTTTCATGATAATATATAATACTCATTGCGAAGTGTCATGTATACCTCGCATACACTTCAAGTGGATGTGAATGCGACAGTTCCTTGCTAGGAAATAGTGTTTGCAGATATCTACGTTTCGACGCAAAAGAGTTCTAATGCTTCTTAAATCGCCATAACGCTCCCCATTTCTATGTTTCATGACAATATATAATATTCACTGCGAAGTGTCATTTATACCTCGCATACACTTCAAATGAATGTAAAAGCGACACTTCCTTCCTAGGAAATAGCGTTTGCAGATGTCTACGTATCGATGCAATAATGTCCTAATGCTTTTTAAATCGCGATACCGCATCTCATTCCTATGTCACATGATAAGATATAATATTCATTGTGCAGTGTTTTGTATACCTCGTATTCACTTCAAAAGAATGTAAACGCGGCACTTCCTTGCTAGGAAATAGCGTTTGCAGATGTCTACGTATCGAAGCAATAGAGTTCTAATGCTTCTTAAATCGCCATATCGCATCTCATTTCTATGTTTTATGATAAGATATAATATTCATTGTGCAGTGTTATGTATACCTCATCCATACTTCAAGTGAATGTAAATGCGACACTTCCTTGCTAGGAAATAGCGTTTGCAGATGTCTACGTTTCGTGGTATTAGAGTTCTAATGCTTCTCAAAACGCGATATCGCTTCTCATTTCTATGTTTCATGATAATATATAATTTTCATTGCGAAGTCTTATGTATACCTCGTATTCACATCAAAAGAATGTTAACGCAACACTTCCTTGCCAGGAAATAGCGTTTGCGGATGCCTACGTATCGAAGAAATAGACATCTAATGCTTCATAAATCGCCATATTACATCTCATTTCTATGTTTCATAATAAGATATAATATTCATTGTGGAGTGTTATGTATACCTCGTATTCACTTCAAAAGAATGTAAACGCGACGCTTCCGTGCCGGAAAATAGCGTTTGCAGATGTCTACGTGTCGAAGCAATAGACATCTAATGCTTCATAAATCGCCATATCGCACCTCATTTCTATGTTTCATGATAGGATATAATATTCATTGTGCAGTGTTATGTATACCTCGGATTCACTTCAAAAGAATGTAAACGCGACACTTCCTTGCTTGGAAATAGCGTTTGCAGATGTCTACTTGTCGAAGCAATAGATTTCTAATGCTTCTTAAATCTCCATATGGCATCTCATTTCTATGTTTCATGGTAAGATATAATATTCATTGTGGAGTGTTATGTAAACCTCGTTTTCACTTTTAAAGTATGTAAACGCGACACTTCGTTCCTAGGAAATAGCGTTTGCAGATGTCTACGTATCGTACCATTAGTGTTCTAATGCTTCTCAAATCGCGATATTGCTACTCATTACCATGTTTCATGATAATATATAATATTCATTGCGAAGTGTCATGTATACCTCGCATACACTTCAAATGGATGTGAATGCGACAGTTCCTTGCTAGGAAATAGTGTTTGCAGATATCTACGTATCGACGCAATAGAGTTCTAATGCTTCTTATATCGCGATATCGCATCTCATTTCTATGTTTCATGACAAGATATAATATTCCTTGTGCAGTGTTATGAATACCTCGTATTCACTTCAAAAGAATGTAAATGCGACACTTGCTTGCTAGGAAGTAGCGTTTGCAGATGTCTACGTATCGAAGCAATAGGGATCTAATGCATCTTAAATCGCCATATCGCTTCTCATTTCTATGTTTCATGACAATATATAATATTCACTGCGAAATGTCATGTATACCTCGCATACACTTCAAATGAATGTAAATGCGACACTTCCTTGCTAGGAAATAGCGTTTACAGATATCTACGTATCGTAGCAAGAGAGTTCTAATGCTTCACAAAACGCGAGGCCGCATTTCATTTCTGTGTTTGATGATAATATATAATATTCATTGTGGAGTGTCATGTATACCTCGCATACAATTAAAATGAATGTAAATGCGACACTTCCTTGCTAGGAAATGGCGTTTGCAGGTGTCTACGTTTCGTAGCAATAGAGTTCTAACGCTTCTCAAAACGCGATATCGCTACTCATTACCATGCTTCATGATAATATATAATTATCATTTTGGAGTGTTATGTATACCTCGCATTCACCTCAAAAGAATGTAAATGCGACACTGCCTTGCTAGGAAGTAGCGTTTGCAGATGTCTACGTATCGAAGCAATAGGGATCTAATGCTTCTTAACTCGCCATATCGCTTCTCTTTTCTATGTTTCATGACAATATATAATATTCACTGCGAAATGTCATGTATACCTCGCATACACTTCAAATGAATGTAAATGCGACACTTCCTTGCTAGGAAACAGCGTTTACAGATATCTACGTATCGTAGCAAGAGAGTTCTAATGCTTCACAAAACGCGAGGCCGCATTTCATTTCTGTGTTTGATGATAATATATAATATTCATTGTGGAGTGTCATGTATACCTCGCATATAATTAAAATGAATGTAAATGCGACACTTCCTTGCTCGGAAATGGCGTTTGCAGGTGTCTACGTTTCGTAGCAATAGAGTTCAAACGCTTCTCAAAACGCTATATCGGTACTCATTACCATGCTTCATGATAATATACAATTATCATTTTGGAGTGTTATGTATACCTCGCATTCACCTCAAAAGAATGTAAATGCGACACTGCCTTGCTAGGAAGTAGCGTTTGCAGATGTCTACGTATCGAAGCAAAAGGGATCTAATGCTTCTTAAATCGCCATATCGCATCTCATTTCTATGTTTCATGACAATATATAATATTCACTGCGAAGTGTCATTTATACCTCGCATACACTTCAAATGAATGTAAATGCGACACTTCCTTGCTAGGAAATAGCGTTTGCAGATGTCTACGTATCGAAGAAATAGACATCTAATGCTTCATAAATCGCCATATCGCACCTCATTTCTATGTTTCATGATAAGATATAATATTCATTGTGCAGTGTTATGTATACCTCGTATTCACTTCAAAAGTATGTAAACGCGACACTTCGTTCCTAGGAAATAGCGTTTGCAGATGTCTACGTATCGTACCATTAGTGTTCTAATGCTTCTCAAAACGCGATATTGCTATTCATTACCATGTTTCATGATAATATATAATATTCATTGCGAAGTGTCATGTATACCTCGCATACACTTCAAATGGATGTGAACGCGACAGTTCCTTTCTAGGAAATAGTGTTTGCAGATATCTACGTATCGACGCAATAGAGTTCTAATGCTTCTTAAATCGCGATATCGCATCTAATTTCTATGTTTCATGACAAGATATAATATTCCTTGTGCAGTGTTATGAATACCTCGTATTCACTTCAAAAGAATGTAAATGCGACACTTCCTTGCTAGGAAGTAGCGTTTGCAGATGTCTACGTATCGAAGCAATAGGGATCTAATGCTTCTTATCTCGCCATATCGCTTCTCATTTCTATGTTTCATGACAATATATAATATTCACTGCGAAATGTCGTGTATACCTCGCATACACTTCAAATGAATGTAAATGCGACACTTCCTTGCTAGGAAACAGCGTTTACAGATATCTACGTATCGTAGCAAGAGTGTTCTAATGCTTCACAAAACGCGAGGCCGCATTTCATTTCTGTGTTTGATGATAATATATAATATTCATTGTGGAGTGTCATGTATACCTCGCATACAATTAAAATGAATGTAAATGCGACACTTCCTTGCTCGGAAATGGCGTTTGCAGGTGTCTACGTTTCGTAGCAATAGAGTTCTAACGCTTCTCAAAACGCGATATCGCTACTCATTACCATGTTTCATGATAATATATAATATTCATTTTGGAGTGTTATGTATACCTCGTATTCACTTCAAAAGAATGTAAGTGCGACACTTCCTTACTAGGAAATAGCGTTTGCAGATGTCTACGTATCGAAGCAATAGGGATCTAATGCTTCTTAAATCGCCATATCGCTTCTCATTTCTATGTTTCATGACAATATATAATATTCACTGCGAAATGTCATGTATACCTCGCACACACTTCAAATGAATGGAAATGCGACACTTCCTTGCTAGGAAATAGCGTTTACAGATATCTACGTATCGTAGCAAGAGAGTTCTAATGCTCCACAAAACGCGAGGCCGCATTTCATTTCTGTGTTTGATGATAATATATAATATTCATTGTGGAGTGTCATGTATACCTCGCATATAATTAAAATGAATGTAAATGCGACACTTCCTTGCTCGGAAATGGCGTTTGCAGGTGTCTACGTTTCGTAGCAATAGAGTTCTAACGCTTCTCAAAACGCGATATCGCTACTCATTACCATGCTTCATGATAATATATAATTATCATTTTGGAGTGTTATGTATACCTCGCATTCACCTCAAAAGAATGTAAATGCGACACTGCCTTGCTAGGAAGTAGCGTTTGCAGATGTCTACGTATCGAAGCAAAAGGGATCTAATGCTTCTTAAATCGCGATATCGCATCTCATTTCTATGTTTCATGACAATATATAATATTCACTGCGAAATGTCATGTATACCTCGCATACACTTCAAATGAATGTAAATGCGACACTTCCTTGCTAGGAAACAGCGTTTACAGATATCTACGTATCGTAGCAAGAGAGTTCTAATGCTTCACAAAACGCGAGGCCGCATTTCAATTCTGTGTTTGATGATAATATATAATATTCATTGTGGAGTGTCATGTATACCTCGCATACAATTAAAATGAATGTAAATGCGACACTTCCTTGCTCGGAAATGGCGTTTGCAGGTGTCTACGTTTCGTAGCAATAGAGTTCTAACGCTTCTCAAAACGCGATATCGCTACTCATTACCATGTTTCATGATAATATATAATATTCATTTTGGAGTGTTATGTATACCTCGTATTCACTTCAAAAGAATGTAAGTGCGACACTTCCTTGCTAGGAAATAGCGTTTACAGATATCTACGTATCGTAGCAAGAGGGTTCTAATGCTTCACAAAACGCGAGGCCGCATTTCATTTCTGTGTTTGATGATAATATATAATATTCATTGCGAAGTGTCATGTATACTACGTATTCCTTTCAAAAGAATGTAAAAGCGACACTTACTTGCTAGGAAGTAACGTTTGCAGATGTCTACGTATCGAAGCAATAGAGTTCTAATGCTTCTTAAATCGATATATTTCATCTCATTTCTATGTGTCATGATAAGATATAATATTCATTGTGGAGTGTTATGTATACCTCGCAGTCACTTCAAAAGAATGTAAACGCAACACTTCCTTGCCAGGAAATAGCGTTTGCAGATGTCTACGTATCGAAACAAAAGTGTTCTAATGCTTCTTAAATCGTCATATCGCATCTCGTATCTACGTTTCATGATAAGATATAATATTCATTGCGATGTGTCATGTATACCTCGTATTCCTTTCAAAAGAATGTGAATGCGACACTTCCATGCTAGGAAGTAGCGTTTGCACATGTCTACATGTCGAAGCATTAGGTATCTAATGCTTCTTAAATCGCCATACTGCATCTCATTCCTATGTTTCATGGTAAGATATAATATTCATTGTGCAGTGTTATGTATATCTCGTCTATACTTCAAATGCATGTAAATGCGACACTTCCTTGCTAGGAAATAGCGTTTGCAGTTGTCTATGTATCGGGGCATTAAAGTTCTAAACTTGTAAATTCGCAATATCGCATCTCATTTCGATGTTTCATGATAATATATAATATTCATTGCGAAGTGCCATGTATACCTCGCATACACTTCAAATGAATGTAAATGCGATACTTCCTTGCTGGGAAATAGCGTTTGCAGATATCTACGTATCGAAGCAATAGGGTTGTAAAGCTTCTTAAATCGCGATATCGCATCTCATTTCTATGTTTCATGATAAGATATAATATTCATTGTGCAGTGTCATGAATACCTCGTATTCACTTCAAAAGTATGTAAATGCGACACTTCCTTGCTTGGAAATAGCGTTTGCAGATGTTTACGTATGGAGCAATAGTTTTCTAATGCTTCTTAAATCGCCATATCGCATCTCATTTCTATGTTTCGTGGTAAGATATAATATTCATTGTGCAGTGTTATGTATATCTCGTCTATACTTCAAATCAATGAAAATGCGGCACTTCCTTGCTAGGAAATAGCGTTTGCAGATGTCTACGTATAGTAGCATTAGTGCTATAATGCTTCTGAAAACGCGACATCGTTTCTCATTACTATGTTTCATGATAGTATATAATATTCATTGCATAGTGTCATGTATACCTCGCATACACTTCAAATGAATGTATATGCGACACTTCCTTGCTTGAAAATTGCGCTTGCAGATGTCTACGTATCGAAGCAGTAGAGTTTTAATGCTTCTTAAAACGAGATATCGCAACTCATTTCTTTGTTTCATGATAAGCATATAATACTCATTGCGAAGTGTTATGTATACCTCGCATACACTTCAAATCAATGTAAATGCGACACTTCCTTGCTAGGAAGTGCGTTTGTTGATGTCTACGTATCGAAGCAATAGAGTTCTAATGCTTCTTAAATCGCGATATCGCATCACATTCCCATGTTTCATGATAAGATAGTATATTCACTGAGCAGTGTTATGTATACCTCGTATTAACTTCAAAAGAATGTAAATTCGACACTTCCTTGCTAGTAAATAACGTTCGCAGATGTCTACGTATAGTAGCAATAGTGTTCTAATGATTCTTAAGAGGCGATATCTCCCCCCATTTCTATGTTTCATGAAAAGATATAATATTCATTGCGATGTTTCATGTATACCTCGCATACACTTCAATTGAATTTAAATGCGACACTACCTTG
Source organism: Xylocopa sonorina (assembly GCF_050948175.1). Lineage (NCBI taxonomy): Eukaryota > Metazoa > Arthropoda > Insecta > Hymenoptera > Apidae > Xylocopa > Xylocopa sonorina. Next base: position 469,078 of record NW_027490289.1, read on the forward strand.
CTAGGAAATAGCGTTTGCAGATGTCTACGAATCGTAGCATTACATTTCTAATGCTTCTCAAAACGCGATATCGCATCTCATTTCTATGTTTCTTGATAAGATATAATATATATTGAGCAGTGTTATGTATACCTCGTATTCACTTCAATTGAATATAAATGCGACACTTCCTTGCTAGGGAATAGCGTTTGCAGATGCGTACATATCGTAACAATAGAGTTCTACTGCTTCTCAAATCGCGATGTGGCACATCACTTCTATGTACCATGAAAAGATATAATATTCATTGCGAAGTGCCATGTATACCTCGTATTCGCTTCAAAAGAATGTAAATGCGACACTTCCTTGCTAGGAAGTGGCATTTGCAGATGTCTACGTGTCGAAGCTATAGAGTTCTAATGCTTCTTAAATCGCGATATCGCATCTCATTTCTATGTTTCATGACAAGATAAAATATTCATTGTGCTGTGTTATGTATATCTCGTCTATAATTCAATTGAATGTAAATGCGACACTTCCTTGCTAGGAAATAGCGTTCGCAGATGTCTACGTATCGTAGCAATAGAGTTCTAATGCTTCTTAAATAGCGAAATCGCTCCTCATTTCTATGTTTCATGATAAGATATAATATTCATTGCGGAGTGTTATGTATACCTCGTGTTCACTTCAAAAGATTGCAAATGCGACACTTGCTTGCTAGGAAATAGCGTTTGCAGATGTCTACGTATCGAGGCATTAGAGTTCTAAACTTGTTAATTCGCGATAACGCATCTCATTACTTTGTTTCATGATAATATATAATATTCATTGCGAAGTGTCATGTATACCTCGCAATACACTTTAATTGTATGTACATGCGACACTTCCTTGCTAGGAAATTTGCAGATGTCTACGTATCGAAGCAATAGAGTTCTAATGCTCCTAAAATCGTCATATAGCATCTCATATCTACGTTTCTTGATAAGATATAATATTCATTGCGAAGTGCTATGTATACCACGTGTTCCTTTCAAAAGAATGTAAATGCGGCACTTCCTCGCTAGGAAATAGCGTTTGCAGGTATCTACGTATCGTAGCAATAGTGTTCTAATGCTTCTTAAAAAGCGAAATCGCTCCTCATTTCTATGTTTCATGATAAGATATAATATTCATTGCGGAGTGTTATGTATACCTCGTATTCCTTTCCAAAGAATGTAAATGCGACACTTCCTTGCTAGCAAGTATCGTTTGCAGATGTCTACGTATCGAAGCAGTAGATTTCTAATTCCTCTTAAATCGTCATATCGCATCTCATATCTACGTTTCTTGATAAGATATAATATTCATTGTGCAGTGTCATGTATACCTCGTATTCCTTTCAAAAGAATGTAAATGCGACACTTCTTTTGTGGGAAGTAGCGTTTGCAGATGTCTACGTATCGAAGCAATAGAGTTCTAATGCTTCTTAAATCGCCTTATTGCATCTCATTTCTATGTTTCATGATAAGACATAATATTCATTATGTAGTGCTATGTATACCTCGTATTCACTTCAAAAGAAAGTGAATGCGACAATACCTTGCTAGGAAATAGCGTTTGCAGATGTCTACGTATCGAAGCAATAGATTTCTAAAGCTTGCTAATTCGCGATATCGCATCCCATATCTATGTTTCATGATAATATATAATATTCATTGCGAAGTGTTATGTATACCTCGCATACACTTCAAATGAATGCGAATGCGACACTTACTTGCTAGGAAATAGCGTTTGCAGATGTCTACGTATCCAAGCAATAGAGTTCTAATGCTTCTTAAATCGCGATATCGCATCTCAGATCTATGTTTCCTGGTAAGATATTATACTCATTGTGCAGTGTTATGTATAACTCGTATTCACATGAAAAGAATGTAAACGCGATACAACCTTGCCTGGAAATAGCGTTTGCAGATGTCTACGTATGGAAGCAATAGTTTTCTAATGCTTCTTCAATCGTCATATCACATCTCATATCTACGTTTCGTGATAAGATATAATATTCATTGCGAAGTGTCATGTATACCTCGTATTCCTTTCAAAAGAATGTAAATGCGATACTTCCTTGCTAGGATGTAGCGTTAGCAGATGTCTACGTATCGAAGCAATAGGGATCTAAGGCTTCTTAAGTCGCCATATCGCTTCTCATTCCTATGTTTCATGATAATATATAATATTATTTATGCAGTGTTATGTATACCCAGTATTCACATCAAAAGAAAGTAAATGCGATACTTCCTTGCTAGGATGTAGCGTTAGCAGATGTCTACGTATCGAAGCAATAGGGATCTAAGGCTTCTTAAGTCGCCATATCGCTTCTCATTCCTATGTTTCATGATAATATATAATATTCATTGTGCAGTGTTATGTATACCCAGTATTCACTTCAAGAGAAAGTAAATGCGACACTTCCTTGCTAGGAAGTAGCGTTTGCAGATGTCTACGTATCGAAGCCACAGAATTGTAATGCTTCTTATATCGTCATATCGCATCTCATTTCTATGCTTCATGTTAAGATATAATATTCATTGCGAAGTGTCATGTATACCTCGTACTCACTTCAAAAGAATGTAAATGCGACACATCCTTGCTGGGATGTAGCGTTTGCAGATGTCTACGTATCGAAGCAATAGATTTCTTATGCTTCTTAAATCGCCATATCGCATCTCATTTCTATGTTTCATGATAATATATAATATTCATTGCGAAGTGCCATGTATACCTCGCATACACTTAAAATGAATGTAAATGCGGCACTTCCATGCTAGGAAATAGCGTTTGCAGACGTCTACGTATCGAAGCAATGGATTTCTAAAGCATGCTAATTCGCGTTATCGCATCTCATATCTATGTTTCGTGATAATATATAATATTCATTGCGTAGTGTCATGTATACCTCGCATACACTTCAAATGAATGTGAATGCGACAGTTCCTTGCTAGGAAATAGTGTTTGCAGATATCTACGTATCGAAGCAATATTGTTCTAAAGCTTCTTAAATCGGGATATCGCATCACATTTCTATGTTTCATGATAAGATATAATATTCATTGCGAAGTACCATTTATACCTCGCATACACTTCAATTGAATGTACATGCGACACTTCCTTGCTAGGAAATAGCGTTTGCAGATCTCTACGTACCGAAGCAGTATATTTGTATTGCTTCTAAAATCGTCATATCGCATCTCATACCTACGATTCATGATAAGATATAATATTCATTGCGAAGTCATGTATACCTCGTATTCCTTTCAAGAGAATGTAAATGCGACACTTCCTTGCTAGGATGTAGCGTTAGCAGATGTCTACGTATCGAAGCAATAGGGATCTAATGCTTCTTAAGTCGCCATATCGCTTCTCATTTTTATGTTTCATGATAATATATAATATTCACTGCGAAGTGTCATGAATACCTGGCATACACTTCAAATGAATGTAAATGCGACACTTCGTTGCTAGGAAATAGCGTTCGCAGATGTCTACGTATCGAAGCTATAGAGTTCTAAAGCTTGCTAATTCGCGATATCGCATCTCATTTCTATGTTTCATGATAATATATAATATTCATTGCGAAGTGTTATGTATACCTCGCATACACTTCAAATGAATGTAAATGCTACACTTCCTTGCTAGGATATAGCGTTTACAGATATCTGCGTATCGTAGCAACAGAGTTCTAATGCTTCTCAAAACGCGATGTCGCATCTCATTTCTATGCTTCATGTTAAGATATAATATTCATTGCGAAGTGTCATGTATACCTCGTACTCACTTCAAAAGAATGTAAATGCGACACTTCCTTGCTAGGAAATAGCGTTTGCCGATGTCTACGTATCGAAGCAATAGAGTTCTATTGCTTCTTAAATCGCCATATCGCACCTCATTCCAATGTTTCATGATAAGATATAATATTCATTTTGCAGTGTTATGTACACCTTGCATACACTTCAAATGAATGTAAATGCGACACTTCCTTGCTAGGAAATAGCGTTGGCAGATGTCTACGTATCGAAGCAATAGAGTTCTAATGCTTCTCAAAACGCGATATCGCATCTCATTCCTATGCTTCATGATAAGATATAATATTCAATGTGCAGTGTTATGTACTCCTCGTATTCACTACAAAAGAAAGTAAATGCGACAATACCTTCCTAGGAATCAGCGTTTGCAGATGTCTCCGTATCGAAGAAATAGTGTTCTAATGCTTCTTAAATCGCGATATCGCATTTTATTTCTATGTTTCTTGATAAGATATAATATTCATTGCGAAGTGTCATGCTTACCTCGTATTCGTTTCAAAGGAATGTAAATACGACTCTTCCTTGCTAGGAAATAGCGTTTACAGATATCTAGGTATCGTAGCAATAGAGTTCTAATGCTTCTCAAAACGCGATGTCGCATCTCATTTCTATGCTTCATGTTAAGATATAATATTCATTGCGAAGTGTCATGTCTACCTCGTACTCACTTCAAAATAATGTAAATGCGACACTTCCTTGCTAGGAAATAGCGTTTGCAGATGTCTTCGTATCGAAGCAATAGCGTTCTAAAGCTTCTTAAATCGCGATATCGCATCTCATTTCTGTGTTTCATGATTACATATAATGTTCATTGTGCAGTGTTATGTATACCTCGTATTCACACCAGAAGAATGTAAATGCGTCACTTCCTTGCTAGGAAATAGCGTTTGTAGGTGCCTACGTATCATAGCAGTAGAGTTCTGACGCTTGTTAAAACGCGATATCGCATCTCATTTCTATGCTTCATGTTAAGATATAATATTCATTGCGAAGTGTCATGTATACCTCGTACTCACTTCAAAAGGATGTAAATGCGATACTTCCTTGCTAGGAAATAGCGTTTGCCGATGTCTACATATCGAAGCAATAGAGTTCTAATGCTTCTTAAATCGCCATATCGCACCTCATTTCTATGTTTCATGATAAGATATAATATTCATTGTGCAGTGTTATGTACACCTTGCATACACTTCAAATGAATGTAAATGCGACACTTTCTTGCTAGGTAATAGCGTTGGCAGATGTGTACGTATCGAAGCAATAGAGTTCTAATGCTTCTCAAAACGCGATATCGCATCTCATTCCTATGTTTCACGATAAGATATAATATTCAATGTGCAGTGTTATGTACTCCTCGTATTCACTTCAGAAGAAAGTAAATGCGACAATACCTTGCTCTGAAATAGCGTTTGCAGATGTCTCCGTATTGAAGAAATAGTGTTCTAAAGCTTCTTAAATTGCGATATCGCATCTCATTTCTGTGTTTCATGATTACATGTAATATTCATTGTGCAGTTTTATGTATAACACGTATTCACATCAGAAGAATGTAAATGCGTCACTTCCTTGCTAGGAAATAGCGTTTGTAGGTGTCTACGTATCATAGCAATAGAGTTCTAACGCTTGTTAAATCGCGATATCGCATCTCATTTCTATGTTTCATGTTAAGATATAATATTCATTGTGCAGTGTTATGTATACCTAGTATTCACTTCAAAAGAATGTAAATGCGACACTTCCATGCTAGGAAATAGCCTTTGCAGATGTCTACGTATCGAAGCAACAGAATTCTAATGCTTCCTAAATCGTCATATCGCATCTCATTTCAATGCTTCATGTTAAGATATAGTATTCATTGCGAAGTGTCATGTACACCTCGTACTCACTTCAAAAGAATGTAAACGCGACACTTCCATGCCAGGAAATTGCGACTGCAGATGTCTGCGTAACGTGGCAATAGGTTTCTAATGCTTCTTAAGAAGCGATATCGCATCTCACTTCTATGTTTCATGAATACATATAATATTCAATGCGAGGTGTCATGTATACCTCGTATTCACTTCTAAAGAATGTAATTGCGACACTTCCTTGCAAGGAAGTAGCGTTTGCAGATGTCTACGTATCGTAGCAATAGAATTCTAATGCCTCCTAAAGCGCGAAATCGCACTTCATTTCTATGTTTCATGATAAGATATAATATACATTGTGGAGTGTTATGTATACCTCGTATTCACTTCAAGAGAATGTAAATGCGACACTTCCTTGCTAGGAAATAGCGTTTACAGATATCTACGTATCCTAGCAATAGAGTTCTGATGCTTCTCAAAACGCGATGTCGCATCTCATTTCTATGCTTCATGTTAAGATATAATATTCATTGCGAAGTGTCATGTCTACCTCGTACTCACTTCAAAATAATGTAAATGCGACACTTTCTTGTAGGAAAAAGCGTTTCCAGATGTCTACGTATCGAGGCAATAGAGTTTCAATGCTTCTTAAAATGCGATACCGCAACCCATTCCTATGTTTCATGATTTGATATAATATCCATTGCGAAGTGTCATGTATTCCTCGCATTTACTTCAAAAGATTGTAAATGCGACACTTCCTTGCTAGGAAATAGCGCTTGCAGATACCTACGTATCCAAGCCATAGAGATCTAATACCTCTTAAAACGCGATATCGCATCCCACTTCTATGTTTCGTGATAAGATATAATATCCATTGCGAAGTGTCATGTATACCTCGTATTCACTTCAAAAGAATGTAAATGCGACACTTCCATGCTAGGAAATAGCGTTTGCGGATGTCTACGTATCGTAGCAATAGAGTTCTAATGCTTCTTAAAACGCGATATCGCATCTCAATTCTATGTTTCATGATAATACATAATAGTCATTGCGAAATGTGACTTATACCTCGCATGCACTTCAAAAGAATGTAAATGCGACACTTCCTGGCTAGGGAATAGCGTTTGCAGATGTCTACGTATCGAAGCAATAGAGTTCTAATGCTTCTTATAAAGGGATATCGCATCTATTTCTATGTTTCATGATAAGATATAATATTCATTATGGATTGTAATGTATACCTCGTAGTCACTTCGAAAGAATGTAAATGCGACACTTCCTTGCTAGGAAATAGCGTTTGCAGATGTCTACGTATCGAAGCAATAGATTTCTAATGCTTCTTAAAACGCGATATCGCATCTCATTTCTATGTTTCATAATGAGATATAATATTCATTGCGAAGTGTCATGTATACCTCGTATTCACTTCAATGAATGTAAATGCGACACTTCCTTGCTTGGAAATAGCGTTTGTAGATGTTTACGTATCGTAGAAATAGAGTTCTAATGCTTCTTGAAACGCGATATCGCAAATCATATCTATGTTTCACAATAAGATATAATATTCAGTGCGAAGCGTCATGTATACCTCGTATTCACTTCAAATGAATGCAAATGCGACACTGCCTTGCTAGGTAATAGTGTTTCCAGATATCAACGTACCGTAGCTATAGAGTTCTAAAGCTTCTTAAAACAAGATATCGCATCTCATTCCTATGTTTCATGATAAGATATAGTATTCATTGCGAAGTGTCATGCATACCTCGTAATCACTTCAAAAGAATGTAAACGCGACACTTCCTTGCTAGGAAATGTCGTTTGCAGATGTCTACGTATCGTAGCAAAAGAATCCTAATGCTTCATAAAACGCGATATCGCATCTCATTTCTATGTTTTATGATAAGATATAATATTCATTGTGCAGTGTTATGTATATCTCGTCTACTCTTCAAATGAATGTAAATGCGACACTTCCTTGCTAGGAAATAGCGTTTGCAGGTGCCTACGTAACGAAGCAATAGAGTTCTAATGCTTCTTAAATCGTCATATCGCATCTCATTCCTATGCTTCATGATAAGATATAATATTCATTGTGCAGTGTTATGTATACCTCGTATTCACTTCAAAAGAATGTAAATGCGACCGATCCTTGCTAGGAAATAGCGTTTGCAGATGTCCATGTATCGAAGCAATAGACTTCAAATGCTTCTTAAATCGCGATATAGCATCTCATTTCTATGTTTCATGATAATATATAATATTCATTGCGAAGTATCATGTATACCTCGCATGCACTTCAACTGCATGTAAATGGGACACTTCCTTTCTAGGAAATAGCGTCGGAAGTTTTCTACGTATCGAAGCGATAAAGTTCTAGTGCTTCATAAAACGAGATATCGTATCTCATTTCTATGTTTCATGATAAGACATAATATTCATTGTGGAGTGTTATGCATACCTCGTATTCTCTTCAAAAGAATGTAAATGCGACACCTCCTTGTTGGGAGTAGCGTTTGCAGATGTCTACGTATCGAAGCAATAGGGTTCTACTGCATTTTAAATCGCGATATTGCATATCATTTCTATGTCTCATAATAGGATATAATATTCACTGCGAAGTGTTATGTATTCCTCCTCTATACTGCAGATGAATATAAATGCGACAATTCCTTTCTAGGAAATAGCGTTTCCAGATGGCTATGTATCGAAGCAATATATTTCTAATGCTTCTGAAAACGCGATATCGCATCTCCTTTCTATGTTTCGTGATAAGATATAATATTCATGGTGGAGTGTCATGTCTACTTCGTATTCACCTCAAAAGTCTGTAAATGCGACATTTCCTTGTTAGGAAATAGCGCTTGCAGATATCTACGTACAGTGGCATTAGAGTTTTAATGCTTCTCAAAATGCGATTTCGCATATCATTTCTTTGTCGCATGATAAGATATAATATTCATTGGGAAGTGTCATGTATACCTCGCATTCACTTCAAAAGAATGTAAATGGGACATTTTCTTGCTAGGAAATAGCGTTTGCAGATGTCTCCGTATCGAAGCAATAGCGTTCTATTGCTTCTTAAATCGCGATATCGCATTTCATTTTTATGTTTCGTGATAAGGTATAATATTCATTGTACAGGGTTATGAATACCTCGTATTCACTTCAAAAAAATGTAAGTGCGACACTACCATGCTAGGAAATTGTGTTTGTAGATGTCTACGTATCGAAGCAGTAGAGTTCTAAAGCTTGTTAATTCGCGATATCGCATCTCATTCCTATGTTTTGTGATAAGATATAATATTCATTGCGCTGTGTTATGTATATCTCGTCTACTCTTCAAATGAATGTAAATGCGACACTTCCTTATTAGGAAATAGTGTTTGCAGATGTCTACGTATCGAACCAATTGTCTTCTAATGCTTCTTAAATTGCATCATAGCATCTCATTTCTATGTTTCATGATAAGATATAATATTCATTGTGCATTGTTATGCTTACCTCGTATTCACTTCAAAAGAATGGGAATGCGACACTTCCATGCTAGGAAGTAGCGTTTGCAGATGTCTACGTATCGAAGCAATAGGGTTCTAATGCTTCTTAAATCGCCATATCGCATCTCATTTCTATGTTTTATGATAAGATATAATATTCATTGTGCAGTGTTATGTATATCTCGTCTACTCTTCAAATGAATGTAAATGCGACACTTCCTTGCTAGGAAATACCGTTTGCCGATGGCTTCGTCTCGAAGCAATAGTGTTCTAATGCTTCTTAAATCGCCATATCGCATCTCATTTCTATGTTTTATGATAAGATATAATATTCATTGCGCTGTGTTATGTATATATCGTCTACTCTTCAAATGAATGTAAATGCGACACTTCCTTATTAGGAAATAGTGTTTGCAGATGTCTACGTATCGAACCAATTGTCTTCTAATGCTTCTTAAATTGCATCATAGCATCTCATTTCTATGTTTCATGATAAGATATAATATTCATTGTGCATTGTTATGCTTACCTCGTATTCACTTCAAAAGAATGGGAATGCGACACTTCCATGCTAGGAAGTAGCGTTTGCAGATGCCTACGTATCGAAGCAATAGGGTTCTAATGCTTCTTAAATCGTCATATCGCATCTCATTTCTATGTTTCATGATAAGATATAATATTCATTGTGCAGTGTTATGTATACCTCGCATTCACTTCAAAAGAATGTAAATGCTACAATTCCTTGCTAGGAAATAGCGTTTGCAGATGCCTATGTATCGTAGCATTAGTGCTCTAATGCTTCTCAAAACGCGATATTGTATCTCAATTCTATGATTCATGATAATATTTAATATTCATTGCTAAGTGTCAGGTATGCCTCGCATACACTTCAAATGAATGTAAATGCGACACTCCCTTGCTAGGAAATACCGTTTGCCGATGTCTACGTAACGAAGCAATAGTGTTCTAATGCATCCTAAATCGTCATATCGCATCTCATTTCTATGTTTCATGATAATTTATAATATTCATTGCTAAGTGTCATGTATACCTCGCATACACTTCAAATGAATGTGAATGCGACAGTTCCTTGCTAGGAAATAGCGTTTTGAGATATCTACGTATCGATGCAATAGAGTTCTAAAGCTTCTTATATCGCGATATCGCATCTCATTTCTATGTTTCATGATAAGATATAATATTCATTGCGAAGTGTCATGTATACCTCGCATACACTTGAAATGAATGTAAATGCGACACTTCCTTGCTTGGAAATAGCGTTTGCAGATGTCTACGTTTCCAAGCAATAGATTTCTAGAGCTTGCTAATTCGCGATATCGCATCTCATATCTATGTTTCATGATAATTTATAATATTCATTGCGAAGTGTCATGTATACCTCGCATACACTTCAAATGAATGTGAGTGTGACAGTTCCGTGCTAGGAAATAGCGTTTGCAGATATCTACGTATCAAAGCAATAGAGTTCCAAAGGTTCTTAAATCGCGATATCGCACCTCATTTCTATGTTTCATGATAAGATATAATATCCACTGCGAAGTGTTATGTATACCTCGCATACACTTCAAATAAATGTAAATGCGAGACTTCCTTGCTAGGAAATAGCGTTTGCAGATGTCTACGTATCGTAGCAATAAATTTCTAACGCTTCTTAAAGCTCGATATCGCATCCCATTTCTATGATTCGTGATAAGATATAATATTCATTGTGAAGTGTTATGTACGCCTCGTATTCACTTCAGGTGAATGTAACTGCGACACTTCCTTGCTTGGAAGTAGCGTTTCCAGATGTCTACGTAACGGAGCAATAGCGTTCTAATGCTTCTTAGAGCGCGATATCGCATCTCATTTCTATATTTCATTATAAGGTATAATATTCATTACGAAGCGTCATGTATACCTTGTGTTCACTTCAAAGGATGTAAATGCGTCTCTTCCTTCCTATTAAATAGTGTTTGCAGATGTCTACGTATCGCAGCAATTGTGTTCTAACGCTTATTAAAACGCAATATCGCATCACACTCCTATGTTTCATGATAAGATTAAATATTCATTGCGAAGTGTCATGTATACCACGTATTCACTTCAAAAGAATGTAAGTGCGACACTTCCTTGCTAGGAAGTAGCGTTTGCAGGTGTCTACGTATCGGAGCATTAGAGTTTTAATGCTTCTTAAAACAGGATATCGCATCTCATTTCTAAGATTCATGATAAGATATAATATTCATTGCGAAGTGTTATGTATACCTCGTATTCACTTCAAAAGAATGTAAATGCCACACTTCCTTGCTAGGAAGTAGCGATTGCAGATGTATACGTATCGAAGCAATAGGGATCTAATGCTTCTTAAATCGCCATATCGCTTCTTATTTCTATGTTTCATGATAATATATAATATTCACTGCGAAGTGTCATGTATTCCTCGCATACACTTCAAGTGAGTGTAAATGCGACACTTCCTTGCTAGGAAAGAGCGTTGGCAGATGTCTACGTACCGAAGCAATAGAGTTCTAATGCTTCTTAAATCGTCATATCGCATCTCATTTCTATGTTTCATGATAGGATACAATATTCATTGCGAAGTGTCATGTATACCTCGTATTCCTTTCAAAAGAATGTAAATGCGACACTTCCTTGCTAGGAAATTGCGGTGGCAGATGTCTAAGTATCGAAGCAATAGAGTTCTAATGCTTCTCAAAAAGCGATATCGCATCTCATTCCTATGTTTCATAGTAAGATATAATATTCATTGCGCAGTGTTATGTATACCTCGTATTCACTTGATAAGAATGTAACTGCGACACTTCCTTGCTGGGAAGTGGCGTTTGCAGATGTCTACGTATCGAAGCAATAGTTTTCTAATGCTTTTTAAATTGTCATATCGCATCTCATATCTACGTTTCATGATAAGATATAGTATTCATTGCGAAGTGTCACGTATACCTCGTGTATTCCTTACAAAAGAATGTAAATGCGACACTTCCTTGCTAGGAAATAGTGTTTGCAGATGTCTACCTATCGAAGCAATAGACTTCTGATGCTTCTTAAAACGAGATATCACATCTCATTTCTACGTTTCATGATAAGATATAATATTCATTCCGAAGTGTTATGTATTCCTCACACACATTTCAAATGAATGTAAATGCGACACTTCCTTGCTAGGAAATAGTGTTTGGAGATGTCTGCGTATCGAAGCAATAGAGTTCTAATGCTGCTTAAAACGAGATATCGCATCTCATTTCTATATTACATGATAAGATATAATATTCATTCTGAAGTGTTATGTATACCTCGCATACACTTCAAATGAATGTGAATGCGACAGTTCCTTGCTAGGAAATAGTGTTTGCAGATGTCTACGTATCGAAGCAATAGTGATCTAATGCTACTTAAATCGCGATATCGCTCCTCATTTCTATGTTTCATGGTAAGATATAATATTCATTGCGTAGTGTCATGTATACCTCGCATACACTTCAAATGAATGTGAATGCGACAGTTCCTTGCTAGGAAATAGTGTTTGCAGATATCTACGTATCGAAGCAATATTGTTCTAAAGCTTCTTAAATCGCGATATCGCATCACATTTCTATGTTTCATGATAAGATATAATATTCATTGCGAAGTGCCATTTATACCTCGCATACACTTGAATTGAATGTACATGCGACACTTCCTTGCTAGGAAATAGCGTTTGCAGATCTCTACGTACCGAAGCAGTATATTTGTATTGCTTCTAAAATCGTCATATCGCATCTCATATCTACGATTCATGATAAGATATAATATTCATTGCGAAGTGTCATGTATACCTCGTATACCTTTCAAAAGAATGTAAATGCGACACTTCCTTGCTAGGATGTAGCGTTAGCAGATGTCTACGTATCGAAGCAATAGGGATCTAATGCTTCTTAAGTCGCCATATCGCATCTCATTCCTATGTTTCATGATAATATATAATTTTCATTGCGAAGTGTTATGTATACCTCGCATACACTTCAAATGAATGTAAATGCTACACTTCCTTGCTAGGAAATAGCGTTTGCAGACGTCTTCGTATCGAAGCAATAGTGTTCTGACGCTTCTTCAATCGCTATATCGCATCTCATTTCTGTGTTTCATGATTACATATAATATTCATTGTGCAGTGTTATGTATACCTCGTATTCACATCAGAAGAATGTAAATGCGCCACTTCCTTGCTAGGAAATAGCGTTTGTAGGTGTCTACGTATCATAGCAATAGAGTTCTAACGCTTGTTATATCGCGATATCGGATCTCATTTCTATGTTTCATGACAAGATATAATATTCATTGTGCAGTGTCATGTATACATCGCACACACTTCAAACGAATGTAAATGCGACACTTCCTTGCTAGGAAGTGGCGATTGCAGATGTCTACGTATCGAAGCAATAGAGTTCTAATGCTTCTTAAATCGCGATATCGCAACTCATTTCTATGTTTCATGATAAGATATAATATGCATTGTGCAGTGTTATGTATATCTCGTCTATACTTCAAATGAATGTAAATGCGACACTTCCTCGCTAGGAAATAGCGTTTGCAGAAGTCTACGTATCGTAGCAATAGAGTTCTAATGCTTCTTAAAAAGCGAAATCGCTCCTCATTTCTATGTTTCTTGATAAGATATAATAGTCATTGCGCAGTGTCATGTATACCTCGCATACACTTCAAATGAATGTAAATGCGACACTTCCTTGCTAGGAACTAGCGTTTGCAGATGTCTACGTATCGAAGCAATAGAGCTCTAACGCTTCTTAAATCGCGATATCGCATCTCATTTCTGTGTTTCATGATTACATGTAATATTCATTGTGCAGTGTTATGTATACCTCGTATTCACATCAGAAGAATGTAAATGCGTCACTTCCTTGCTAGGAACTAGCGTTTGCAGATGTCTACGTATCGAAGCAATAGAGCTCTAATGCTTCTTAAATCGCGATATCGCATCTCATTTCTATGTTTCATGGTAAGATACAATATTCATTGTGCAGTGTTATGTATACCTAGTATTCACATCAAAAGAATGTAAATGCGACACTTCCTTGCTAGGAAATAGCGTTTGCAGATGTCCACGTATCGAAGCCACAGAATTCTAATGCTTCTTAAATCGTCATATCGCATCTCATTTCTATGCTTCATGTTAAGATATAATATTCATTGCGAAGTGTCATGTATACCTCGTACTCACTTCAAAAGAATGTAAATGCGACACATCCTTGCTGGGATGTAGCGTTTGCAGATGTCTACGTATCGAAGCTATAGATTTCTTATGCTTCTTAAGTCGCCATATCGCTTCTCATTTCTATGTTTCATGATAATATATAATATTCATTGCGAAGTGTTATGTATACCTCGCATACACTTCAAATGAATGTAAATGCTTCACCTCCTTGCTAGGAAATAGCGTTTACAGATATCTACGTATCGTAGCAATAGAGTTCTAATGCTTCTCAAAACGCGATGTCGCATCTCATTTCTATGCTTCATGTTAAGATATAATATTCATTGCGAGGTGTCATGTATACCTCGTACTCACTTCAAAAGAATGTAAATGCGACACTTCCTTGCTAGGAAATAGCGTTTGTAGGTGCCTACGTATCATAGCAATAGAGTTCTAACGCTTGTTAAAGATATAATATTCATTGTGCAGTGTTATGTACACCTAGTATTCACTTCAAAAGAATGTAAATGCGACACTTCCTTGCTAGGAAATAGCGTTTGCAGATGTCTTCGTATCGAAGCAATAGCGTTCTAAAGCTTCTTAAATCGCGATATCGCATCTCATTTCTGTGTTTCATGATTACATATAATGTTCATTGTGCAGTGTTATGTATACCTCGTATTCACACCAGAAGAATGTAAATGCGTCACTTCCTTGCTAGGAAATAGCGTTTGTAGGTGCCTACGTATCATAGCAGTAGAGTTCTGACGCTTGTTAAAACGCGATATCGCATCTCATTTCTATGCTTCATGTTAAGATATAATATTCATTGCGAAGTGTCATGTATACCTCGTACTCACTTCAAAAGGATGTAAATGCGATACTTCCTTGCTAGGAAATAGCGTTTGCCGATGTCTACATATCGAAGCAATAGAGTTCTAATGCTTCTTAAATCGCCATATCGCACCTCATTTCTATGTTTCATGATAAGATATAATATTCATTGTGCAGTGTTATGTACACCTTGCATACACTTCAAATGAATGTAAATGCGACACTTTCTTGCTAGGTAATAGCGTTGGCAGATGTGTACGTATCGAAGCAATAGAGTTCTAATGCTTCTCAAAACGCGATATCGCATCTCATTCCTATGTTTCACGATAAGATATAATATTCAATGTGCAGTGTTATGTACTCCTCGTATTCACTTCAGAAGAAAGTAAATGCGACAATACCTTGCTCTGAAATAGCGTTTGCAGATGTCTCCGTATTGAAGAAATAGTGTTCTAAAGCTTCTTAAATTGCGATATCGCATCTCATTTCTGTGTTTCATGATTACATGTAATATTCATTGTGCAGTTTTTATGTATAACACGTATTCACATCAGAAGAATGTAAATGCGTCACTTCCTTGCTAGGAAATAGCGTTTGTAGGTGTCTACGTATCATAGCAATAGAGTTCTAACGCTTGTTAAATCGCGATATCGCATCTCATTTCTATGTTTCATGTTAAGATATAATATTCATTGTGCAGTGTTATGTATACCTAGTATTCACTTCAAAAGAATGTAAATGCGACACTTCCATGCTAGGAAATAGCCTTTGCAGATGTCTACGTATCGAAGCAACAGAATTCTAATGCTTCCTAAATCGTCATATCGCATCTCATTTCAATGCTTCATGTTAAGATATAGTATTCATTGCGAAGTGTCATGTACACCTCGTACTCACTTCAAAAGAATGTAAACGCGACACTTCCATGCCAGGAAATTGCGACTGCAGATGTCTGCGTAACGTGGCAATAGGTTTCTAATGCTTCTTAAGAAGCGATATCGCATCTCACTTCTATGTTTCATGAATACATATAATATTCAATGCGAGGTGTCATGTATACCTCGTATTCACTTCTAAAGAATGTAATTGCGACACTTCCTTGCAAGGAAGTAGCGTTTGCAGATGTCTACGTATCGTAGCAATAGAATTCTAATGCCTCCTAAAGCGCGAAATCGCACTTCATTTCTATGTTTCATGATAAGATATAATATACATTGTGGAGTGTTATGTATACCTCGTATTCACTTCAAGAGAATGTAAATGCGACACTTCCTTGCTAGGAAATAGCGTTTACAGATATCTACGTATCCTAGCAATAGAGTTCTGATGCTTCTCAAAACGCGATGTCGCATCTCATTTCTATGCTTCATGTTAAGATATAATATTCATTGCGAAGTGTCATGTCTACCTCGTACTCACTTCAAAATAATGTAAATGCGACACTTTCTTGTAGGAAAAAGCGTTTCCAGATGTCTACGTATCGAGGCAATAGAGTTTCAATGCTTCTTAAAATGCGATACCGCAACCCATTCCTATGTTTCATGATTTGATATAATATCCATTGCGAAGTGTCATGTATTCCTCGCATTTACTTCAAAAGATTGTAAATGCGACACTTCCTTGCTAGGAAATAGCGCTTGCAGATACCTACGTATCCAAGCCATAGAGATCTAATACCTCTTAAAACGCGATATCGCATCCCACTTCTATGTTTCGTGATAAGATATAATATCCATTGCGAAGTGTCATGTATACCTCGTATTCACTTCAAAAGAATGTAAATGCGACACTTCCATGCTAGGAAATAGCGTTTGCGGATGTCTACGTATCGTAGCAATAGAGTTCTAATGCTTCTTAAAACGCGATATCGCATCTCAATTCTATGTTTCATGATAATACATAATAGTCATTGCGAAATGTGACTTATACCTCGCATGCACTTCAAAAGAATGTAAATGCGACACTTCCTGGCTAGGGAATAGCGTTTGCAGATGTCTACGTATCGAAGCAATAGAGTTCTAATGCTTCTTATAAAGGGATATCGCATCTATTTCTATGTTTCATGATAAGATATAATATTCATTATGGATTGTAATGTATACCTCGTAGTCACTTCGAAAGAATGTAAATGCGACACTTCCTTGCTAGGAAATAGCGTTTGCAGATGTCTACGTATCGAAGCAATAGATTTCTAATGCTTCTTAAAACGCGATATCGCATCTCATTTCTATGTTTCATAATGAGATATAATATTCATTGCGAAGTGTCATGTATACCTCGTATTCACTTCAATGAATGTAAATGCGACACTTCCTTGCTTGGAAATAGCGTTTGTAGATGTTTACGTATCGTAGAAATAGAGTTCTAATGCTTCTTGAAACGCGATATCGCAAATCATATCTATGTTTCACAATAAGATATAATATTCAGTGCGAAGCGTCATGTATACCTCGTATTCACTTCAAATGAATGCAAATGCGACACTGCCTTGCTAGGTAATAGTGTTTCCAGATATCAACGTACCGTAGCTATAGAGTTCTAAAGCTTCTTAAAACAAGATATCGCATCTCATTCCTATGTTTCATGATAAGATATAGTATTCATTGCGAAGTGTCATGCATACCTCGTAATCACTTCAAAAGAATGTAAACGCGACACTTCCTTGCTAGGAAATGTCGTTTGCAGATGTCTACGTATCGTAGCAAAAGAATCCTAATGCTTCATAAAACGCGATATCGCATCTCATTTCTATGTTTTATGATAAGATATAATATTCATTGTGCAGTGTTATGTATATCTCGTCTACTCTTCAAATGAATGTAAATGCGACACTTCCTTGCTAGGAAATAGCGTTTGCAGGTGCCTACGTAACGAAGCAATAGAGTTCTAATGCTTCTTAAATCGTCATATCGCATCTCATTCCTATGCTTCATGATAAGATATAATATTCATTGTGCAGTGTTATGTATACCTCGTATTCACTTCAAAAGAATGTAAATGCGACCGATCCTTGCTAGGAAATAGCGTTTGCAGATGTCCATGTATCGAAGCAATAGACTTCAAATGCTTCTTAAATCGCGATATAGCATCTCATTTCTATGTTTCATGATAATATATAATATTCATTGCGAAGTATCATGTATACCTCGCATGCACTTCAACTGCATGTAAATGGGACACTTCCTTTCTAGGAAATAGCGTCGGAAGTTTTCTACGTATCGAAGCGATAAAGTTCTAGTGCTTCATAAAACGAGATATCGTATCTCATTTCTATGTTTCATGATAAGACATAATATTCATTGTGGAGTGTTATGCATACCTCGTATTCTCTTCAAAAGAATGTAAATGCGACACCTCCTTGTTGGGAGTAGCGTTTGCAGATGTCTACGTATCGAAGCAATAGGGTTCTACTGCATTTTAAATCGCGATATTGCATATCATTTCTATGTCTCATAATAGGATATAATATTCACTGCGAAGTGTTATGTATTCCTCCTCTATACTGCAGATGAATATAAATGCGACAATTCCTTTCTAGGAAATAGCGTTTCCAGATGGCTATGTATCGAAGCAATATATTTCTAATGCTTCTGAAAACGCGATATCGCATCTCCTTTCTATGTTTCGTGATAAGATATAATATTCATGGTGGAGTGTCATGTCTACTTCGTATTCACCTCAAAAGTCTGTAAATGCGACATTTCCTTGTTAGGAAATAGCGCTTGCAGATATCTACGTACAGTGGCATTAGAGTTTTAATGCTTCTCAAAATGCGATTTCGCATATCATTTCTTTGTCGCATGATAAGATATAATATTCATTGGGAAGTGTCATGTATACCTCGCATTCACTTCAAAAGAATGTAAATGGGACATTTTCTTGCTAGGAAATAGCGTTTGCAGATGTCTCCGTATCGAAGCAATAGCGTTCTATTGCTTCTTAAATCGCGATATCGCATTTCATTTTTATGTTTCGTGATAAGGTATAATATTCATTGTACAGGGTTATGAATACCTCGTATTCACTTCAAAAAAATGTAAGTGCGACACTACCATGCTAGGAAATTGTGTTTGTAGATGTCTACGTATCGAAGCAGTAGAGTTCTAAAGCTTGTTAATTCGCGATATCGCATCTCATTCCTATGTTTTGTGATAAGATATAATATTCATTGCGCTGTGTTATGTATATCTCGTCTACTCTTCAAATGAATGTAAATGCGACACTTCCTTATTAGGAAATAGTGTTTGCAGATGTCTACGTATCGAACCAATTGTCTTCTAATGCTTCTTAAATTGCATCATAGCATCTCATTTCTATGTTTCATGATAAGATATAATATTCATTGTGCATTGTTATGCTTACCTCGTATTCACTTCAAAAGAATGGGAATGCGACACTTCCATGCTAGGAAGTAGCGTTTGCAGATGTCTACGTATCGAAGCAATAGGGTTCTAATGCTTCTTAAATCGCCATATCGCATCTCATTTCTATGTTTTATGATAAGATATAATATTCATTGTGCAGTGTTATGTATATCTCGTCTACTCTTCAAATGAATGTAAATGCGACACTTCCTTGCTAGGAAATACCGTTTGCCGATGGCTTCGTCTCGAAGCAATAGTGTTCTAATGCTTCTTAAATCGCCATATCGCATCTCATTTCTATGTTTTATGATAAGATATAATATTCATTGCGCTGTGTTATGTATATATCGTCTACTCTTCAAATGAATGTAAATGCGACACTTCCTTATTAGGAAATAGTGTTTGCAGATGTCTACGTATCGAACCAATTGTCTTCTAATGCTTCTTAAATTGCATCATAGCATCTCATTTCTATGTTTCATGATAAGATATAATATTCATTGTGCATTGTTATGCTTACCTCGTATTCACTTCAAAAGAATGGGAATGCGACACTTCCATGCTAGGAAGTAGCGTTTGCAGATGCCTACGTATCGAAGCAATAGGGTTCTAATGCTTCTTAAATCGTCATATCGCATCTCATTTCTATGTTTCATGATAAGATATAATATTCATTGTGCAGTGTTATGTATACCTCGCATTCACTTCAAAAGAATGTAAATGCTACAATTCCTTGCTAGGAAATAGCGTTTGCAGATGCCTATGTATCGTAGCATTAGTGCTCTAATGCTTCTCAAAACGCGATATTGTATCTCAATTCTATGATTCATGATAATATTTAATATTCATTGCTAAGTGTCAGGTATGCCTCGCATACACTTCAAATGAATGTAAATGCGACACTCCCTTGCTAGGAAATACCGTTTGCCGATGTCTACGTAACGAAGCAATAGTGTTCTAATGCATCCTAAATCGTCATATCGCATCTCATTTCTATGTTTCATGATAATTTATAATATTCATTGCTAAGTGTCATGTATACCTCGCATACACTTCAAATGAATGTGAATGCGACAGTTCCTTGCTAGGAAATAGCGTTTTGAGATATCTACGTATCGATGCAATAGAGTTCTAAAGCTTCTTATATCGCGATATCGCATCTCATTTCTATGTTTCATGATAAGATATAATATTCATTGCGAAGTGTCATGTATACCTCGCATACACTTGAAATGAATGTAAATGCGACACTTCCTTGCTTGGAAATAGCGTTTGCAGATGTCTACGTTTCCAAGCAATAGATTTCTAGAGCTTGCTAATTCGCGATATCGCATCTCATATCTATGTTTCATGATAATTTATAATATTCATTGCGAAGTGTCATGTATACCTCGCATACACTTCAAATGAATGTGAGTGTGACAGTTCCGTGCTAGGAAATAGCGTTTGCAGATATCTACGTATCAAAGCAATAGAGTTCCAAAGGTTCTTAAATCGCGATATCGCACCTCATTTCTATGTTTCATGATAAGATATAATATCCACTGCGAAGTGTTATGTATACCTCGCATACACTTCAAATAAATGTAAATGCGAGACTTCCTTGCTAGGAAATAGCGTTTGCAGATGTCTACGTATCGTAGCAATAAATTTCTAACGCTTCTTAAAGCTCGATATCGCATCCCATTTCTATGATTCGTGATAAGATATAATATTCATTGTGAAGTGTTATGTACGCCTCGTATTCACTTCAGGTGAATGTAACTGCGACACTTCCTTGCTTGGAAGTAGCGTTTCCAGATGTCTACGTAACGGAGCAATAGCGTTCTAATGCTTCTTAGAGCGCGATATCGCATCTCATTTCTATATTTCATTATAAGGTATAATATTCATTACGAAGCGTCATGTATACCTTGTGTTCACTTCAAAGGATGTAAATGCGTCTCTTCCTTCCTATTAAATAGTGTTTGCAGATGTCTACGTATCGCAGCAATTGTGTTCTAACGCTTATTAAAACGCAATATCGCATCACACTCCTATGTTTCATGATAAGATTAAATATTCATTGCGAAGTGTCATGTATACCACGTATTCACTTCAAAAGAATGTAAGTGCGACACTTCCTTGCTAGGAAGTAGCGTTTGCAGGTGTCTACGTATCGGAGCATTAGAGTTTTAATGCTTCTTAAAACAGGATATCGCATCTCATTTCTAAGATTCATGATAAGATATAATATTCATTGCGAAGTGTTATGTATACCTCGTATTCACTTCAAAAGAATGTAAATGCCACACTTCCTTGCTAGGAAGTAGCGATTGCAGATGTATACGTATCGAAGCAATAGGGATCTAATGCTTCTTAAATCGCCATATCGCTTCTTATTTCTATGTTTCATGATAATATATAATATTCACTGCGAAGTGTCATGTATTCCTCGCATACACTTCAAGTGAGTGTAAATGCGACACTTCCTTGCTAGGAAAGAGCGTTGGCAGATGTCTACGTACCGAAGCAATAGAGTTCTAATGCTTCTTAAATCGTCATATCGCATCTCATTTCTATGTTTCATGATAGGATACAATATTCATTGCGAAGTGTCATGTATACCTCGTATTCCTTTCAAAAGAATGTAAATGCGACACTTCCTTGCTAGGAAATTGCGGTGGCAGATGTCTAAGTATCGAAGCAATAGAGTTCTAATGCTTCTCAAAAAGCGATATCGCATCTCATTCCTATGTTTCATAGTAAGATATAATATTCATTGCGCAGTGTTATGTATACCTCGTATTCACTTGATAAGAATGTAACTGCGACACTTCCTTGCTGGGAAGTGGCGTTTGCAGATGTCTACGTATCGAAGCAATAGTTTTCTAATGCTTTTTAAATTGTCATATCGCATCTCATATCTACGTTTCATGATAAGATATAGTATTCATTGCGAAGTGTCACGTATACCTCGTGTATTCCTTACAAAAGAATGTAAATGCGACACTTCCTTGCTAGGAAATAGTGTTTGCAGATGTCTACCTATCGAAGCAATAGACTTCTGATGCTTCTTAAAACGAGATATCACATCTCATTTCTACGTTTCATGATAAGATATAATATTCATTCCGAAGTGTTATGTATTCCTCACACACATTTCAAATGAATGTAAATGCGACACTTCCTTGCTAGGAAATAGTGTTTGGAGATGTCTGCGTATCGAAGCAATAGAGTTCTAATGCTGCTTAAAACGAGATATCGCATCTCATTTCTATATTACATGATAAGATATAATATTCATTCTGAAGTGTTATGTATACCTCGCATACACTTCAAATGAATGTGAATGCGACAGTTCCTTGCTAGGAAATAGTGTTTGCAGATGTCTACGTATCGAAGCAATAGTGATCTAATGCTACTTAAATCGCGATATCGCTCCTCATTTCTATGTTTCATGGTAAGATATAATATTCATTGCGTAGTGTCATGTATACCTCGCATACACTTCAAATGAATGTGAATGCGAC